>NC_091377.1:11776350-12076350 GCF_038502225.1 Cherax quadricarinatus | reverse complement strand
CAGCAGGCCTGTTGTCCATGCAAGGAAGGGCCTTCTCAACTCCAACTCTTCTCACTCAGTGGTTGAGCAGTAAGGTTGATGTCCTTTGTACCAAGACACCATAGAGTTGCTGTGTCAGACAAGTATTATATTGGATGATTAAGACACATACAACAATGGGGTATCTCTATTATTGGAAATGTTTGCCTGTTCAGCAGGTCTTCAGTCAAATACAGAAGTGACATAAATAATGGAGACAGCAGCAGCAGCAGCAATGGAGATGTAAATATTGCTCAAGGCTATGGAGCTGAATACCTATCAAGACTGAGGGATCTGACCACCTCAGTTACTACCACTTTAAAGATGAGTGATTGATCACCTCATACTTACCTCTATTGCTTCTGCTGTCTCCAATATTGAAGTCACTTTTGTACTTGGCTGAAAAAAAAGCCTGCTGAGTGGATCAGATATTTCGGTAGTAAAAATGCCCAACTGTTGGCCATGGGTTTTACTTAACTACTCTCTTACATTATGTTTGTGTTAACATGGCTGCTATGTGTTAGAGTAGCAAAACTGGAAAATGCCATAATCACATTTAACACAAAGAAATGAAACTATGACATGACTCCTGAGTCGTCATTGAAGCTAACACCTTAACCAATTTTAAAAATAGGTTAGATAAGTACATGAGTGGATGTAAATTGGACCTGGCCAGTAGATTTGCAGCAGTGCAGTGCTCCTTCCTTCTTTAATGGGTGTGACTTGGACCTGCCTAGCATGGGCCAGTGGGCCTGTTGCAGTGCTCCTATCTTAAGTTCTTATGATGCACATTATTACCTGTAGTGGCAGTATTAAGCCACAAGGTGAGAATAAGCACTGGCTGAGTGGCAGCCACAGTGAAGGTTAAAAAAAAGCACATAGGGTATCAGAAATAGACTACATATTTCAACTACAGGAGGGCCTTGCTTATATGGCATATTAGGTTCTGGGCTATTGCTGTAAAGTGAAACATAGCTTTTTTTCACTTTCAAATTAATATAGAAACCTGATAACATTTTTACACTATCATATACAGTGGAACCTCTACTTATGAGTGCCCCAATGTGAGAGTTTTTTAAGATACAAGCAGTTGCTCGGTCAATTTTTTGCTACCAGATGCGAGCGAAATTTCAAGATGCGAGCGGGCCTCAAGGGAGGTTCCTTGACGCTGGTGAGGGGCTCTTGCTTGTGATCTAGGGAATTGGATCTCATTTGTTTGTTGGACTTTCTTATTGAAACTTGGGCACTGTATGATGGAAAGATGCTTCTTAACGTACACCAAAATTGAAAGAAATCAGACCATAAATAACGGAGTTCACTTCTCAGTCATTAGCCGCCCCTTAGTGGATGCACACCCTTCAACAGGTTTGGTAGCTGACATTTAATATTTATATTTTTTTTTTTTTTCAACAAACTGGCTGTATCCCACCAAGGCAGGGTGGCCCAAAAAGAAAAACAAAAGTTTCTCTTTTAAATTTACTAATTTATACAAGAGAAGGGGTTACTAGCCCTTTGCCCCGGCATTTTAGTTGCCTCTTACAACATGCATAGCTTACGGAGGAAGAATTCTGTTCCACTCTCCCGTGGAGATAAGAGGAAATAAACAAGAACGAGAACTAGAAAGAAAAGAGCAGAAAACCCAGAGGGGTGTGTATATATATGCTTGTACATGTATGTGTAGTGTGACCTAAATGTAAGTAGAAGTAGCAAGACATACCTGAAATCTTGCATGTTCATGAGACAGAAAAAAAGACACCAGCAATCCTACCATCATGTAAAACAATTACAGGCTTTCGTTTTACACTCACTTGGCAGGACGGTAGTACCTCCCTGGGTGGTTGCTGTCTACCAGCCTACTACCTAAATACATGTATTATTATTATTATTATTATTATTATTATTATTATTATTATTATTATTATTATTACCATTTGGAATTTTTATTCACAAAAAAAATAGAAGATTTACTGTTATGCAGTCTACTGCATTATTGTAATAATAGTATAATAATATAATAATAATAATAATAATAATAATAATAATATATTTATAATAATAATACTTGTATAATAATAGTGTACTATAATAATTATAATAACAGGATGCTTCAAAAGGCCATCACTAGATGGCAGTGAATACCACAATAATGTGGGAGTGCTTATGGCTGCCTCCACTTGTCACACAATGACATATTTTATTCATTCTAGAGTATATATCAGGTTTCTATGTTATTTATATTGTTTATTATGTCATATTAGATGAATTGTGATAGATAAATAAGCCATAGAGATGATATTAGGGAAATATTGAAGTATTTTGTCATGCCTGGAATTCCACTGGAATGGATTAATTCCAATTTATTTAACCCTTTGACTGTTTCGGTCGTATATATACGTCTTACGAGCCAATGTGTTTGATGTATATACTCAAAAATTCTACCGGTTTGAACTCAAGCAGGAGAAAGCTGGTAGGCCCACATGTGAGAGAATGGGTCTGTGTGGTCAGTGTGTGCAGTTTAAAAAAAATCCTGCAGCAAGCCATGCATAATGAGAAAAAAAAAACTCCAACTGTGTTTTTGGATTAAAATGCTGACTTTGAGGTGTATTTTCATATAGTTTTTATGGTTATATTCTCGTTTTCGTAGTCACATTTGATAGAATGGAAAACATATTATAGAAATGGAGGTGATTTTGATTGGTTTTACTATGAAAAGGACCTTGAAATGGAGCTCATAGGAGGGGAAATGTTTGATTTTTGCCGATGTTCAAGAGTAAACAAATGACATTGTCCAATAAATGTCCAACTAGCCATTCTAATATGCAGTCATGAATGGGTTGACATTATTTATACAATTATTACAATATTGCAGTAGTCTGCATAACAGTAAATCTTCTATTTTTTGTTTGAATAAAAATTCAAAATAAAAAGCAAGAGTAATATCAGAGAGGCCTGGAGACATGACTGATGAACAAAGAAAATGTTATTTTAGATCCAGGAATGACTGCATTGTTCATTCTGAACCCTCTTTTGAAATTGGCATATTTTTTAATTTGCGTGAAAAACTTCGCGAGAGTGTAATTCCGTGAGTTTCCATCAAATTTCGTACTTTTGGTGTCATTACCATTGGGAAAAGATTCTCTATCATTTCATAATTTTGTTTTTTTTTTTTTTTTTTTTTTTTTTTTTTTTTTTTTTTTTTTTTTGGTGACACCAGGAGACACCTCAGGATTTGGGGTTGCGACAGTCAAAGGGTTAATTTAAATGAGGAAAATTGACTCAAACGAGCAAATCGAGATGTGAGCAAGGTCACGGAATGGATTAAACACGTAAGTAGAGGTTCCACTGTATTAAGTGAGCAATATAGCGAAGCCTAAAAAATGCATATACAGTACACAAATATATTTGTCCTTTGCTTATAGTGAGTAGTGAACATATTTATTGTAGGAAGTCTGAATAAATGAAGAATGATTAACAAAATGTTATAAAGTGAAGCACTGTGAAGTGGGGCCCACTTGTACAAGCAAGCACTGGTAAGATAAAAATATTGATGACTGGCTATGTCATGCTATTCAGGGCACAAAAACTTAATTTGTTACTAGTTATTACCATTACACAACCAGGAACACCTTTCTGGGATATGCCATGTAGGTCAAGCAAAATTGACACAAATGCAAAATTTCCTCAAAATATGCTCTAGAAGCTGCTAGTATCTATGCAGTATTGGTCACTACATTACCTCATTACACATTCACTCGCTGCACTCACCTTAGTTACCTGTTAACTTCAAAACCAAGTCTGGCCCTTCCTCAGGAAAATTGCCACAGATTTAATACATATTTCTATCAGCTCTTTTTCAAGTTACTTCCAGTCTGAAAGCAACTAAAATTGTCTCGATTTCAAATAATAAAAAACACCTCAAACTCGCTATTATTTTAAACCAAACACATGCACTGTGTGGGGCAGGGTTTTTTAACACGGTGCACACTCACCATGCAAACCTAATCTCTCATGTCTAGGCCAAAATTCACAGCTCACGGCATATTTGAGAGAGCTGTGCTCGAGACATAGATCCTCATGAGCGACACTGGCATCAGTGATGTAGATCTAAGTATGAGACAGTGAAAGGATTAATGATCCTTACATAATCAATAAACATTAAACATAACAAAGCCAGTGTTAGGTTGATAACAGCACTGCTTCAGAACATGTACAAATAGAAATCAGAGTACCATGGCAGAACAACTGGCAAATAACCTGTACTCAGAGATGAAATTTAACTATTACCAGTATGGTGTTATTATCTCTTGCTTGTTTACAGAAAAAACTTTATATATCAGAGGCTTTTGTTGCCCATACTAAAAGAATTAATATTAGCTGAGTAAGCACATCAGCAAATCAAGGGATTATAAAATATGAGGGAGATTTGTGTTTAAAACAGTAATCACAAAGAAAATAAATAAAAGCACTATGTCATGGATAGTATGTAAATTTATTATTTTTTTTTAAATTTTATTTGAAAAATAATGAGTAATTTTCATAAAGTGATTGGAAAGAAGATTCATTAACATGTTATGACATGGGTTATATTAAACATGCTTTTCATTGTATATTTTTTATTCTAAATCTACTAAGTAATTTTCAGAATTGACTAAAGCCTGGAGATGTCTGGAGAACGAAAGCACACGTCAGAAATGCTTGGATATAGTGGAAGAAGCCGAGGCCATAGTAACTAAGAGGGTAGGTTTCAGTAGTCTTTATGTATGGTTGAATTATTGTGCATGGTACTCCTTACACGGGGTGGTTGAAGACCTCTTGATCCAAGGAATTGGAGCTATTCTATCCTCAAGGGAGGTTCTGTGACATCAGTGAAGGACTATTTATCTAAGGAACTGGACTTATTAAGTTAGTTTTGTTGCCAAATAAACAATGAGCATATCTTAATCTTCAGGTGATTCATACGATCTAAATTATTTTGTCAAAAGTAAAGTAGAGGAGAGTGATGAGAGACTTGTCTCTCTGGGGCCATGAAACACAGAACCGTCACTGTGCTCAGTCAGGATATTACTCAGTGGTATGATAGCACCTGTCATCTGCAGTTGCCTTTCCCTCTCTTGAATCAAACCCCATCACTCGGATGCTGTACAACTCTGAACAGATTTAATGCTTCTCCTTGAATATACAGAGAGGTGTAATTTTTTTTTTTTTTTTTTTTTTTTTTCCAACAGCCATCTCCCACCAAAGCAGCATCACCCAGAGAAAGGAAACACACTCCCCTGAATATTATAACAATAAAATAATAATTATAGAATTTTTTTTTTTTTTTTTAACAAGTCGGCCATCTCTCACTGAGGCAGGGTGACCCATAAAAGAAAGAAAATCCCCAAAAAGAAAATACTTTCATCATCATTTAACACTTTCACCTCACTCACACATAAATTCAAATTCAAAGTTTGTTCTCTATAAGGATTACAATGCTGAGTTTACAGAATTTGGTTATTGTGTGGTTTACATGTAGTAAAATAATAATTACAGAGTGTACCACTAGAACACCTAGCATGGCTAGGCATTTTGGGCAGACTTAAATTAAATCTTAAGTTTAAAATATTACAAAATTATGAGGTAAGTTGGTATTATGGCTAAGTGACTAAATACTAGTTTGTGAGTATAGCAATGTGAATGGTTTTGTTTTGGCACTATACATAGTTTCAGTATTGGAGTATCACTGGCCAACTTATGACTAGTTAAGATTCATTATTTTGAGATTGAGATTGATATTTCTGTTTATGGTCAAATGGGTGAGTGAGTGTAAGTGTTAACCACCAGGTGGTATTCGTGTAATTAGTTGACAGGGTGTATCAGGGAGATAAGATGTTTTCTGATGGTAGTTTTGAAGGTGATGAATGTGTCTGCAGTTTTAGAATTTTCAGGTAGGGTGTTCCAGATTTTAGGGCCTTTGACATACATTGAATTTTTGTAAAGGTTTAGTCGGACACGGGGAATGTCATAGAGATGTTTGTGTCTGGTGTTGTGCCTGTGGGTTCTGTCGCAACTATCAAGAAAGCGTTTTAGGTCAAGGTTAATATTGGAATTTAAGGTCCTGTAGATGTAGATTGCACAGTAGTAAGTGTGGATGTACTGAACAGGGAGTAAGTGTAGATCTATGAAGAGTGGGGGGGGGGGGGTGTTGCCAGGGATGGGATTTAGTGATTTTTCTTACTGCGGCTTTTTGTTGGGTTATTATTGGCTTTAGGTGTGTTGCTGCAGTTGAACCCCAAGCACAGATAGCATAGGTGAGGTATGGATATATAAGTGAGTGGTATAGTGTGAGAAGGGCAGTTTGCGGCACGAGGTATCGTATCTTGGAGAGGATCCCAACCGTTTTGGATACTTTTTTGGTTATGTGTTAGATATGGGTGCTGAAGTTCAGGTTGTTGTCGAGGTATAGGCCTAGGAATTTGCCCTCATTATGCCTGGCAATTAGTGTTGTCGGTCTTAATGTTAATTTGCACATCTCCTGCTCTGCTACCAAACGTAATGTAGTAGGTTTTGTCAGTGTTAAGCGTAAGTTTATTGGCTGTCATCACTTTTTGCAGAGGTGCTTAGAACACAACAGTTTAGAAGCATATACATATAAAGATACACAACATATCCCTCCAAACTGCCAATATCCCGAACCCCTCCTTTAGAGTGCAGGCATTGTACTTCCCATTTCCAGGACTCAAGTCCGGCGTTATAAAAATAACCGGTTTCTCTGAATCCCTTCACTAAATATTACCCTGCTCACACTCCAACAGATCGTCAGGTCCCAAATACCATTCGTCTCCATTCACTCCTATCTAACATGCTCACGCACTCTTGCTGGAAGTCCAAGCCCCTCGCCCACAAAACCTCCTTTACCCCCTCCCTCCAACCTTTTCGAGGACAACCCCTACCCCGCCTTCCTTCCCCTACAGATTTATACGCTCTCCATGTCATTCTACTTTGATCCATTCTCTCTAAATGACCAAACCACCTCAACAACCCCTCTTCAGCCCTCTGACTAATACTTTTATTAACTCCACACCTTCTCCGAATTTTCTGCATAATATTTACACACATTGCCCTTAGAGAGGACATCTCCACTGCCTCCAACCGCCTTCTCGCTGCTGCATTCACAACCCAAGCTTCACACCCAATAAGAGTGTTGGTACTACTATACTTTCATACATTCCCTTCTTTGCCTCCATAGATAACGTTTTTTGTCTCCACATGTACCTCAATGCCCCACTCACCTTTTTTCCCTCATCAATTCTATGATTAACCTCATCCTTCATAAATCCATCTGCCGACACATCAACTCCCAAGTATCTGAAAACATTCACTTCTTCTATACTCCTCCTCCCCAGTGCCTCTCCCACTCTATCATCTGCTCTCCTTTTGCACTCTCTTACCACTCTTCACCTTTCTTTTACTCTCCATATACTCTACTCTTCTTATAACACTTCTGCTTTGTAAAAACCTCTCATAAGCTAACTTTTTCACTTTTATCACACCCTTTACTTCATCATTCCACCAATCACTCACTCCTCCTGCACCCACCCTCCTATAACCACAAACTTCTGCCCCACATTCTAATACTGCATTTTTAAAACTATTCCAACCCTCTTCAACCCCTCCCCCCCCCCACTACTCATACTTGCACCAGCAGACCTTTCTGCCAATAGTTGCTTATATCTCACTTGAACTTCCTCCTTCCTTAGTTTATACACTTTCACCTCCCTCTTGCTTGTTGTTGCCATTTTCCTCTTTTCCCCACCTACCTCTTACTCTAACTGTAGCTACAACTAAATAATGATCCGATATATCAGTTGCCCCTCTATAAATGTGTACATCCTGGAGCCTACCCATCAACCTTTTATCCACCAATACATACTCTAACAAACTACTTTGATTACGTGCTATATCATATCTTGTATATTTATTTATCCTCTTCTTCATAAAATATGTATTACTTATTACCAAACCTCTTTCTACACATAGCTCAATTAATTAAAGGCTCCCCATTTTCATTTACCCCTGGCACCCCAAAATTACCTACTACTCCCTCTCCAACATTTTTGCCCACTTTAGCATTGAAATCCCCAACCACCATTACTCTCACACTTGGTTCAAAACTCCCCACGCATTCACTCAACATTTCCCAAAATCTCTCTCTCTCTCTCTCTCTCTACACTTCTTTCTTCTCCAGGTGCATATACACTTACTATAACCCACTTTTCACATCCAACCTTTATTTTACTCCACATAATCCTTGAATTAATACATTTATAGTCCATCTTTTCCTGCCATAACTTATCCTTCAACATTATTGCTACTCCTTCTTTAGCTCTAACTCTATTTGAAACCCCTGACCTAATCCCATTTATTCCTCTCCACTGAAACTCTCCCAACCCCTTCAGCTTTGTTTCACTTAAAGCCAGGACATCCAGCTTCTTTTCATTCATAACATCCACAATCATCTCTTTCTTATCATTTGCACAACATCCACGCACATTCAGACTTCCCACTTTGACAATTTTCTTCTCATTCTTTTTAGTAATTTTTACAGGAAAAGGGGTTACTAGCCCATTGTTCCCGGCATTTTAGTTGACTTTTACAACACGCCTGGCTTACAGAGAAAAGATTCTGATTCCACTTCCCCATGGATATAAAAGGAAAAGTAATAAGACCAAGAACTATTAAAATCATAGAAAACTCAGATGAATGTGTATAAATAAACATGTACATGTATGTATAGTGTGACCTAAGTGTAAGTAGAAGTAGCAAGACGTACCTGTAATCTTGCATATTTATGAGACAGACAAAAGACACCAGCAATCCTACCATCATGTAAAACAATTACAGACTTTCGTTTCACACTCACTTGGCAGGACGGTAGTACCCCCCTGTGTGGTTGCTATCTACCAACCTACTACCTATAATACCTACTATAATACTACCTATATACTACCTACCTTTTTACATTAAGTAATTAATACAGCAGAAGGGATTACTAGCCTCTTGCTCCTGGCATTTTATTTGCCTCTTACAACATGAATGGCTTATCGAGGAAGGATTCTTTTTCATGTGAAACATGGGTTGTGAATGTTGCAGTGAGGAGGGTTCTAGAGGCAGTGGACATGTCATTTTAAAGGGCAATGTGTGGTGTGAATATTATGCAGAGAATTCATAGTTTGGAAATTAGGAGGAGGTGTGGGGTTACTAAAAGTATTATCTAAAGCAGGGGTTGGCAAACTTTTCATTGCAGGGGCCACATTCAGAAATTCACAATTTTCAAGGGCCACATAGTATATTAAGTAAATTAATATTTAAAATAACCTAAATAAAAGGTTTTTAAAGAAAAGTAATTAATTTTTTAAAGTAGAAACTTCACATGATCTTGGTAGGCCACATGAAAACCTCTGGCCGGCCACATGCAGCCCACGGGCCGTAGTTTGCCCACCATTGATCCAGAGGGCTGAGGAGAGGTTGTGAGATGGTTTGGACATTCAGAGTGGATGGAATAAAATATGATGACTTGGAGGGTGTATAAATCTGTAGTGGAGGGCAAGCAGGGAAGGGGGATGGAGGGAGGAGGCAAAGGAGGTTTTGTATGTAAGGGAAGTTTGGATATCCAACATGCATGTGTGAATGTATAAGATAGGAGTGAGTGTAGGCAAGTGGTTTTTGTGACTTTAATGTACTGTTGGAGTGTAACCAAGGTTAACATTTATAAAGGGATTTAGGGAAACCAGTTAGCCAGGCCAGAGTCCTGGAGGTGGGAAATACAGTGCTTGCACTCTGAAGGAGAGGTGGGGATGCTACAGATTAGAGGTGGATCTGAATTGTTGTATCTGTGCACCTCTAGCAAAACAGGGATGGGCTGAGTAATGGTGTAAGTGTTTCTTCCTTTTCAGATCACCCTACCTCTGTGGGAGATGGCTGGTGTGTTAAAAAATCAATTTTTTTTTTTTTTTAACAAGTCGGCTGTCTCCCATCGAGGCAGGGTGACCCAAAAAGAAAAAATCCCCAAAAAGAAAATACTTTCATCATCATTCAACACTTTCACCTCACTCACACATAATCACTGTTTTTGCAAAGGTGCTCAGGGCACAACAGTTTAGAAGCATATACATATAAAGAGACACAACATATCCCTCCAAACTGCTAATATCCCAAAACCCCTCCTTTAGGGTGCAGGCTTTGTACTTCCCATTTCTAGAACTCAAGTCCGGCTATATAAAAATAACTGGTTTCCCTGAATCCCTTCACTAAATATTACCCTGCTCACACTACAACAGCTCGTCAGGTCCCAAATACCATTCACTCCTATCGAACACGCTCGTGCACGCCTGCTGGAAGTCCAAGCCCCTCGCCCACAAAACCTCCCTTACCCCTTCCAACCTTTTCGAGGACAACCCCTACCCCGCCTTCCTTCCCCTACAGATTTAAATGCTCTCCATGTCATTCTACTTTGATCCATTCTCTCTAAATGACCAAACCACCTCAACAACCCCTCTTCAGCCCTCTGACTAATACTTTTATTAACTCCACACCTTTTCCTAATTTCCACTCTCCGAATTTTCTGCATAATATTTACACCACACATTGCCCTTAGACAGGACATCTCCATTGCCTCCAACCGCCTCCTCGCTGCTGCATTCACAACCCAAGCTTCACACCTGTATAAGAGTGTTGGTACTACTATACTTTCATACGTTCCCTTCTTTGCATCCATAGATAATGTTTTTTGTCTCCACATTTATCTCAACACACCACTCACCTTTTTTTTCCTAATCAAATCTATGATTAACCTCATCCTTCATAAATCCATCCACTGACACGTCAACTTCCAAGTATCTGAAAACATTCACTTCTTCCATACTCCCCCTCCCCAATTTGATATCCAATTTTTCTTTATCTAAATTTACATTTGATACCCTCATCACCTTAATCTTTTCTATGTTCACTTTCAACTTTCTACCTTTACACACACCCCCAACTTCGTCCACTAACCTTTGCAATTTTTCTTTAGAATCTCCCATAAGCATAGTATCATCAGCAAAAAGCAACTGTGTCAGTTCCCATTTTGTATTTGATTCCCCATAATTTAATCCCACCCCTCTCCTGAGCACCCTAGCATTTACTTCTTTTACAACCCCATCCATAAATATATTAAACAACCATGGTGACATTACACATCCCTGTCTAAGACCTACTTTTACTGGGAAGTAGTCTCCCTCTCTTCTACACACCCTAACCTGAGCCTCACTATCCTCATAAAAACTCTTTACAGCATTTAGTAACTTACCACCTATTCCATAAACTTGCAACATCTGCCACATTTCTCCTCTATCCACTCTATCATATGCCTTTTCTAAATCCATAAATCCAATAAAAACTTCCCTACCTTTATCTAAATACTGTTCACATATATGCTTCAATGTAAACACTTGATCTTCACATCCCCTACCCACTCTGAAAACTTGCTCATCCACAATCCTACATTCTGTCTTACCTCTAATTCTTTCAATCATAACCCTACCATACACTTTTCCTGGTATACTCAGTAAACTTATTCCTCTATAATTTTTATGATCTCTTTTGTCCTCCTTCCCTTTATATAAAGGGACTATACATGCTCTCTGCCAGTCTCTAGGTACCTTCCCCTCTTTCATACATTTATTAAACAAAAATACCAACCACTCCAACACTATATCCCCCCCTACTTTTAACATTTCTGTCATGATCCCATCAGTTCCAGCTGCTTTACCCCCTTTCATTCTACGTAATGCCTCACGCACCTCCCCCACACTCACATCCTGTTCTTCTTCACTCCTAAAAGATGGTATACCTCCCTGGCCAGTACATGAAATTACCACTTCCCTTTCTTCATTGACATTTAAAAGTTCCTCAAAATATTCTCACCATCTACCCAAAACCTCCATCTCCCCATCTACTAACTCCCCTACTCTTTTTAACTGACAAATCCATTCGTTCTCTAGGCTTTCTCAACTTGTTTAACTCCAAAAATTTTTCTTATTTTCATTAAAATTTCTTGACATTGCCTCTCCCACTCTATCATCTGCTCTCCTTTTCCACTCGCTCACCACTCTCTTTACCTTTCTTTTACTCTCCATATACTCTACTCTTCTTATAATACTTCTGCTTTGTAAAAACCTCTCATAGCTTACTTTTTCTCTTTTATCACACCCTTTACTTCATCATTCCACCAATCACTCCTCTTTCCACCTGCCCCCACCCTCCTATAACCACAAACTTCTGCCCCACATTCTAATACTGCATTTTTAAAACTATTCCAACCCTCTTCAACCCCCCCCCCCCCCCACTACTCATACTTGCACCAGCCCACCTTTCTGCCAATACGTAGTTGCTTATATCTCACCCGAACTTCCTCCTCCCTTAGTTTATACACTTTCACCTCCCTCTTACTTGTTGTCGCCATTTTCCTCTTTTCCCATCTACCTCTTACTCTAACTGTACCTACAACTAGATAATGATCCAATATATCAGTTGCCCCTCTATAAAAATGTACATCCTGGAGCCTACCCATCAACCTTTTATTCACCAATACATAATCTAACAAACTACTTTCATTACGTGCTATATCATACCTTGTATATTTATTTATCCTCTTCTTCATAAAATATGTATTACTTATTACCAAACCTCTTTCTACACATAGCTCAATTAAAGGCTTCCCATTTTCATTTACTCCTGGCACCCCAAATTTACCTACTACTCCCTCCACCATATTTTTGCCCACTTTAGCATTGAAATCCCCAACCACCATTACTCTCACACTTGGTTCAAAACTCCCCACGCATTCACTCAACATTTCCCAAAATCTTTCTCTCTCTCCTCTACACTTCTCTCTTCTCCAGGTGCATATACACTTACTATAACCCACTTTTCACATCCAACCTTTATTTTACTCCACATAATCCTTGAATTAATACATTTATAGCCCCTCTTTTCCTGCCATAACTTATCCTTCAACATTAGTGCTACTCCTTCTTTAGCTCTAACTCTATTTGAAACCCCTGACCTAACCCCATTTATTCCTCTCCACTGAAACTCTCCCACCCCCTTCAGCTTTGTTTCACTTAAAACCAGGACATCCTACCTCTTCTCATTCATAACATCCACAATCATCTCTTTCTTATCATTTGCACAACATCCACGCACATTCAGACTTCCCACTTTGACAATTTTCTTCTTCTTATTCTTTTTAGTAATTATTAAAGGAAAAGGGGTTACTAGCCCATTGTTCCCAGCATTTTAGTTGACTTTTACAACATGCACGGCTAACGGAGAAAAGATTCTTATTCCACTTCCCCCATGGATATAAAAGGAAAAGTAATAAGACCAAGAACTTTCTTTCTTTCAGCGCACCAACCATATCCCACTGAGGTGGGGTGGCCCAAAAGGAAAAACAAAAGTTTCGCCTTTTAAATTTAGTAATATATTCAGGAGAAGGGGTTACTAGCCCCTTGCTCCCGGCATTTTAGTCGCCTCTTACGACACGCATGGCTTACGGAGGAAGAATTCTGTTCCACTTCCCCATGGAGATTAGAGGAAATAGACAAGAACAAGAACTAGAAAGAAAATAGAAGAAAACCCAGAGGGGTATGTATATACTTTATGATTGTACATGTATGTGCAGTGTGACCTAAGTGTAAGTAGAAGTAGCAAGACGTACCTGTAATCTTGCATATTTATGAGACAGACAAAAGACACCAGCAATCCTACCATCATGTAAAACAATTACAGACTTTCGTTTCACACTCACTTGGCAGGATGGTAGTACCCCTCTGGGTGGCTGCTTTCTACAACCTACTACATATTAAAAAATCATATTCATTCTAAATAACAAATATATTATTCAGTAAAACACATTATTGTATTCTTGTGATTGAGAATGCTGTTGCTGTAGATTCTGGTGAATTTTTTTTTTGTTTTAGCCACTGCAAACATATCACTTACTAATCCATTATGTTATCCTTCACAAAAATTAGACACACTCCTATGTACACTTCGATATTCAATGTATATTTGCGAATGTTCAAATAATGTATTCCTGTAAAGTGTCAAATGTGCAGTGTTTTTGTACTTGCCTTATTAAAATTATGCTTTGCTAGGTATTTTGTCTGTTATATTATTGCCTTTGCACTTTCAGTACCACCAGCAATATTCTTGGGTGCCATTATTAATGTGCAGTGATTGGAAAAGTATGTACAGCGCTAGTCACAGCATTATGCCAGGTGAGCGCCCGGCATAATGCCGTGACGAAAATCAAAGGCCTGCCATACAGGGGGGTGTTTTTTCATCAGTGCATTATGTCGGGTAGCAGCTGTTAGCATGACGTCATGGCCTGCCGCCACACTCCACAGAGACTCCTCAGTGCTCATGTGGCTGCCGTGGTGAGAGGAAGTGTTGCACTTTTGTCTCTCATCCACCCCATCTTTTGTCCGGTGTTCCCTTTGGTTTTGGGGCTATACATGTTTGATTATGGATAAAAGGAAGTCTTTAACACCTGAAACTATAGCTCAAATCATAGGGCTTCACAAAGCTGGGCACCCCAGATGAAAGAAATA
Organism: Cherax quadricarinatus; assembly: GCF_038502225.1. Lineage (NCBI taxonomy): Eukaryota > Metazoa > Arthropoda > Malacostraca > Decapoda > Parastacidae > Cherax > Cherax quadricarinatus. The sequence goes on along the minus strand of NC_091377.1, from coordinate 12,061,696 downwards.
GTGGAGAATGTTGGTGTGTGTGAACGTTTAGTGAGGAACTGGGTGCAGCATTTCAAGGCTGGTGGCGGTGTCAAGTTACTGTCTGCCAAACCTCGGCCTGGCTCCTCAAAGAAGACATCATTTTCTCTCAGAGGTGTCTGTAAGAACTGTTAACAGATGTGTGTGTCAGAACTGGGCTACAGTAGTCACTGCCAGGTTAAGAATCCAATCCTCTCTAAGCCACAGAAGAAATGTAGGCTGGATTATGCCAAAAAAAACATCTTCACTGGAATCCTCAACAGTGGTCTGAAGTACTTTCGAGTGATGAAGCAACCGTCACCTGTAACCGTGCGGGACATGTACCAGCCCAGGGGTAGTGACCTGCTAGACCCACGCTACACCTGTGGGACCACCAAACACCCAGACTCGCTCATGGTTTGGGGTGTTTCAGTGCTCAGAGTGCTGGTGAACTCATTGTGCTTCCCAAAAACTGTATATAAACCAGTATAATTATGTACTTGGAGTTATTGTGTAACAATTTACCTGAGGCATTTGACAAGTGTGGGGCTACAGTTTTTATACAGGATGGTACACTGTGTCATACTGCCAAATCTGTAGTTCATTGGCTTAAGGACTGTGAAGTGAGGTTCTTTAATGACTGGCCAGGCTATTCTCCAGACCTAAACCACATTGAGAACCTCTGGTCAATAGTGGAACGAAGTTTACTTGGCAAGGATATTAGTTCCATCCCACAGCTGGAGGCTGCTCTACATGAGGCATGGAATATTATACCTCCTCAAACCCTCAAGGATTTGTGTGAGTGTCTTCCTACATGGCTGAGGGACATGATTAAGCATAAAGGACACAGCACCAAGTATTAAAACCTCAGTAAGTGTGCAAATATGTGTTATAATCTTTCATGGTATGTGTTTGTGTTTGGTACGTGTGTGGGGGAGGGGGCGGCATAATGCCATGACTAGCACTGTAGGTAAGTGAAGAAATGCCCTACAAATATTTTTTATTAGGTGTGCAGTATTATTTCACTCCAGACCTGAATGTACACTATCTATTAATGCACATGATTTAAGGCCACTGTGTTTAACCTGAGTGGGTATTGTTAATTTAAATTTTCTTCTTTGTTTCACTGGTTGCAAATTATTTTTTTATCTCTCTGGTTGTATCTGATACCCTGCTGTGTCAGAGAGTTGGTTTAGCTTGTATGCAAATGGTTAGGTAAGTGCTTAGCTAATTTACCAAATGAGTCACCAGTCATTGAAAGTTTACCAAACTCATGGCTCCCAAAGGGGCTGCAGCCTAATATTTGAGAATCACTAAGTTGAAGGCACTGAAAATAATATAGAGAAGACAACAGAGTTTAAGATTTACTCTGGTCATGGCTTCCAAGGGCCCATAGCCTAATGTTTGAGAATAATTAAGCCGAACTCAATGAAAAGAACATATACAAGTTTGCAAGACTACAGAGTTTCAATGTATGTTAATTATAAGGTAATAAGTAGATTAGATGTTTGTAACAAAGTCAACTAAAATGAATAAGTGTCTTATGGTAAAGTATTTATTAATTGTTACCAGTTAATTGTTTTCCTGTAGACTGAGGAGCGTAAGAAACAGTTGAAGCGTGAGGGCAAGGATACCCGGGTTGATGAAGATGACCCTGAAAAATTAAAGCGCGCTGTATATGTTCAAACGATGAAACTCTTTGCTGATATGGAGAGAAAACGTCGACAACAAGAAACTCGCGACCAAGAAGAAAGAAAAAGAAAGAGAGATTTAGAGATAGAAGAGGAAGAACAGAGGAAAGCAGAAAAGGAATGGCAAAAAAATTTTGAGGTAAATAATTTATTTGATAGCATTTCATTATGATAACCACAATATTCCTTTATATACTCTACTAGTTTCTCACAGTAAGTACGTATAAGGAAATATAATGTATCTTTTAGTCTTTAAAACAATTAGCAATGCATTAACGCATCTTCGCTGTTCATTTTTTCCCATGCATAATGCAGGAGATGTGAGCAAGTTGCCCTTTATTACATTTGTATCTCAGTAACTTTTCCTATTTTAATAGTTAAAAGTGACCAGAGTAATTACTAATGGATCATTTAATCAAACTTCACAGTGACCACTAAAAGGATTTGTCAGATGATATTCCCACTCTTATATATAGTGCCTGATTGAATAACAAAAAGGCACAATACCGTGACTGGAACACTGCACGTAATCCACACATAGGAGAAAGAAACTTAGGTTGATATTTTTGTCCAATTTAGACCATTAACTAATGGTCCAAGTTGGACCAAAAAGTTGTCATAAGTTTCTGCCATGTGCAGGATATTTGTGCATAGTGCCTGGTTGTATATTTCAGCACTGATGTATGCTTAACTCTTTCAGTGTCGAGACCCCTGATCTCTCTCTGTATCGAAAATTTTTCAAAAAAACAAATTATTTTTCTTATCAAATGATAGAGAGTCTTTTCCTGATGGTAATGACACCAAAAGTACGAAATTTGATGGAAAACTTGTGAAATTACGTTCTCGCGAAGTTAGCAATCTCGGCGATATTTACGCATAGGCGATTTTGCCCACTTTGAGCCCTATTTTCGGCCAATTCCATTGTTCCAGTTGAGTAAAATCATACCCAATTTGCTAGAACTCCATTCGTTCTATCAATTGAGTACAAGAAACCACCCATTTACCGATTTCAACTACCCAATAAAGTGGTCAGAAATTGGCAATTTGGCTAATTTCACACAGATTTCAAAAGATGCCAATTTCAATATAGAGTCCAGAATAAACAAGGCAGACATTCCTGGCACTAAAATAATATTTTCTCTGTTCATTAGTCATGTCTCCAGCCCCTCTTATATTACTCTTCTTTTCCATTTTGAATTTTTATTGTCACAAAAAATAGAAGATTTACTGTTATGCAGACTACTTCATTATTATAATAATTGTATAAATAATGTCAACTTTTTAGATTGGCCAGTTGAACACATACTGGACAGTGACATCATTTATTTACTCTTGAGCATCAAAAACCAAACATTTCTGCTACTTTGAGCTCAATTTCAAGGTGCTTTTCATTGTGAAACCAATCAACATCATCTCCATTACTGTAATATATCTTCCATTCTATCAAATGAGACCAAGAAAATGAGAATACAACCATAAATACCATACGAAAATGCACTGCAAAGTCACTGTTTTAAACCAAAAACACAGTCAGAGTTTTTTTTTTCTCTTTATGCACTGAGTTCAGTAGGATTTTTTTTATACTGTGCACACTGACCATGCAGACCCATTCTTTCATATGTAGGCCTACCAGCTTTCTTCCACCAGATTTGAAGGAGCTAGAATTTTGGCGTAGTATTACAGGACTGACACTGGCTCTCAAGCCATAATATTATGGGACCGACACTGAAAGGGTTAATTAGCTATGGTAGGTCCCTGACTTGTGATGTTACACTCTTACAATGTTGGTGCTTTGAAACCAATTACAGTGGAACCTTGATTTTCGTATGCTCTAGTCTGTATGTAAAACTATAGTTTTTTTTTTTTTTTTTTTTTTTTTTTTTTTTTTTTTTTTTTTTTTTTTCTCTCTCAACAAGTCGGCCGTCTCCCACCAAGGCAGGGTGACCCAAAAAAGAAAGAAAATCCCCAAAAAGAAAATACTTTCATCATCATTCAACACTTTCACCACACACACATTATCACTGTTTTTGCAGAGGTGCTCAGAATACAACAGTTTAGAAGCATATACATATAAAGATACACAACATATCCCTCCAAACTGCTAATATCCCAAACCCCTCCTTTAAAGTGCAGACATTGTACTTCCCATTTTCAGGACTCAAGTCCGGTTATATAAAATAACCGGTTTCCCTGAATCCCTTCACTAAATATTACCCTGCTCACACTCCAACAGATTGTCAGGTCCCAAATACCATTCGTCTCCATTCACTCCTATCTAACACGCTCACGCACGCTTGCTGGAAGTCCAAGCCCCTCGCCCACAAAACCTCCTTTACCCCCTCTCTCCAACCTTTTCGAGGACGACCCCTACCCCTCCTTCCTTTCCCTATAGATTTATATGCTTTCCATGTCATTGTACTTTGATCCATTCTCTCTAAATGACCAAACCACCTCAACAAACCCTCTTCAGCCCTCTTGACTAATACTTTTATTAATTCCACACCTTTTCCTAATTTCCACACTCCGAATTTTCTGCATAATATTTGCACCACACATTGCCCTTAGACAGGACATCTCCACTGCCTCCAACCGCCTCCTCGCTGCTATAACTATAGTTATTCTCTATAAAATGTACTTTTTGTTAATATTTCCCATAAGAAATAATGTAAATCCAATTAATCCGTTCCAGACACCCAAAAATATTACCAAAAAATACATTTTATAGAGAATACGAAAACTGATGTTCCACTGTAGTACATAAAAATGTTTCACTAATTTTTAAAATTAAAATATGAAAAGCTAGTTAAAATCTACAAGTTAGGCAACTTTACTTGAAACTGATGGCTCAAAAGCATTAATGACTTACAAACACTGACCAGCAGTTGTGATCATGGCAAATATTCAAAGAGTAAGTGTCAATAAATAGTTTTCTTGACTTTTTTTTTCACCAAATGCATTCATATTTTTCATTTGTTCATATTATGTGGAGAGCTTATGTTAGTTTATTAGTCAAGAACTGTAGAGTCAACGGTTATGATTGTTTAAGCTATATTCATTATTTTAAATTAATATTTTTCACCACATTCATTGATATTTTGTGTGTGTGTGTTATTCATATGTGGTGCACTTCCATTTGTTTGGTAAAGATTGGTCAAGAACATTATATACACTGTAATAAAAAAATTATTTTAAGATTGGCCAAGAATGTTAGTTTTTTTTTTTTTTTTCAACAAGTCGGCCGTCTCCCACCGAGGCAGGGTGACCCAAAAAGAAAGAAAATCCCCAAAAAGAAAATACTTTCATCATCATTCAACTCTTTCACCTCACTCACACATAATCACTGTTTTTGCAGAGGTGCCCAGAATACAACAGTTTAGAAGTTTTTTTTTTTTTTTTTTTTTTATCACACTGGCCGATTCCCACCAAGGCAGGGTGGCCCGAAAAAGAAAAACTTTCACCATCATTCACTCCATCACTGTCTTGCCAGAAGGGTGCTTTACACTACAGTTTTTAAACTGCAACATTAACACCCCTCCTTCAGAGTGCAGGCACTGTACTTCCCATCTCCAGGACTCAAGTCCGGCCTGCCGGTTTCCCTGAATCCCTTCATAAATGTTACTTTGCTCACACTCCAACAGCACGTCAAGTATTAAAAACCATTTGTCTCCATTCACTCCTATCAAACACGCTCACGCATGCCTGCTGGAAGTCCAAGCCCCTCGCACACAAAACCTCCTTTACCCCCTCCCTCCAACCCTTCCTAGGCCGACCCCTACCCCGCCTTCCTTCCACTACAGACTGATACACTCTTGAAGTTATTCTGTTTCGCTCCATTCTCTCTACATGTCCGAACCACCTCAACAACCCTTCCTCAGCCCTCTGGACAACAGTTTTGGTAATCCCGCACCTCCTCCTAACTTCCAAACTACGAATTCTCTGCATTATATTCACACCACACATTGCCCTCAGACATGACATCTCCACTGCCTCCAGCCTTCTCCTCGCTGCAACATTCATCACCCATGCTTCACACCCATATAAGAGCGTTGGTAAAACTATACTCTCATACATTCCCCTCTTTGCCTCCAAGGACAAAGTTCTCTGTCTCCACAGACTCCTAAGTGCACCACTCACTCTTTTTCCCTCATCAATTCTATGATTCACCTCATCTTTCATAGACCCATCCGCTGACACGTCCACTCCCAAATATCTGAATACGTTCACCTCCTCCATACTCTCTCCCTCCAATCTGATATTCAATCTTTCATCACCTAATCTTTTTGTTATCCTCATAACCTTACTCTTTCCTGTATTCACCTTTAATTTTCTTCTTTTGCACACCCTACCAAATTCAAGTTTAGAAGTATATACGTATAAAAATACATAATATATCCCTCCAAACTGCCAATATCTCAAACCCCTCCTTTAGAGTGCAGGCATTGTACTTCCCATTTCCAGGACTCAAGTCCATTTATATAAAATAACCGGTTTCCCTGAATCCCTTCACTAAATATTACCCTGCTCACACTCCAACAGCTCATCATGTCTCAAATACCATTTGTCTCCATTCACTCCTATCTAACACGCTCACGCACGCTTGCTGGAAGTCCAAATCCCTCGCCCACAACACCTCCTTTACCCCTCCCTCCAACCTTTTCGAGGATGACCCCTACCCTGCCTTCCTTCCCCTACAGATTTATACGCTCTCCATGACATTCTACTTTGATCCATTTTCTCTAAATGACCAAACCACTTCAACAAACCCTCTTCAGCCCTCTGACTAATACTTTTATTAACTCCACACCTTCTCTTAATTTCCACACTCTGAATTTTCTGCATATTTACACCACACATTGACCTTAGACAGGACATCTCCACTGCCTCCAACTGCCTCCTCGCTGCAGCATTTACAACCCAAGCTTCACACTCGTATAAGAGTGTTGGTACTACTATACTTTCATACATTCCCTTGTTTTCCTCCATAGATAACATTTTTTGCCTCCATATATACCTCAATGCACCACTCATCTTTTTTCCTTCATCAATTCTATGATTAACCTCATCCTTCATAAATCCATCCGCCGACACGTCAACTCCCAAATATCTGAAAACATTCACTTCTTCCATACTTCTCTACAATTTGATATCCAATTTTTCTTTATCTAAATCATTTGATACCCTCATCACCTTACTCTTTTCTATGTTCACTTTCAACTTTTTACCTTTACACACACTCCCATATTCATCCACTAACATTTGCAATTTTTCTTTAGAATCTCCCATAAGCACAGTATCATCAGCAAAAAGTAATTGTGACACTTCCCATTTTGTATTTAATTCCCCATAATTTAATCCCACCCCTCTCTCAAACACCCTAGCATTTACTTCTTTTACAACCCCAGCTATAAATATATTAAACAACCATGGTGACATTACACATCCCTGTCTAAGACTTACATTTACCGGGAAATAGTCTCCCTCTCTTCTACACACCCTAACCTGAGCCTCACTATCCTCATTAAAGCTCTTACAGCATTTAGTAACTTACCACCTATTCCATATACAGGAGGGCCCCGCTTTACGGCGTTTCACTTTACGGCGTTCTGCTAATACGGTCATTTCAAATTATGACCAAAACTCGCTTTACGGCTCCCCCACCTGACTTTCTAATATGGTCACCGCGCCCCACCCTGTTTGTTTACATTCTTCGTGAGCTCAGTAAGCACTAAATCTCTCCATTTTGTCTGGAAACTCCAAAATTTCAAATGTTTTTAAAAGTTATTTCATGTTTTATATATACTCTGATAATTATACTTATGTATACCTGTACTTAAATAAACTTACATACTGTGCTGGCATGCAGGTACACATTCAAATCAGTAAGAGTGTCTTATGTCTCCAGATGTCATATTAGTAATGATAATAATAATCATCGAGTCTCATTTAAATGTCGTATATTACGTTAAATACACATTTTCATTAATCCATCTATGATATTTTTTCAAAATTATATAATAAACACGATACATAACATAAAAACATGATAAATACACCCCACAATAGAATAAATAAACATAAATGTGAGATGTGGTAGCAGATGACTTGCACAAGTGACGCCATATTAGAAATTATAATAATAATAATCACCGAGTCTCATTAAATGTTGTATATTACGTTAATATACACATTTTCATTAATCCATCCATGATATTTTTTTCAAAATTATATAATAAACACGATACATAACATAAAAAGATGATAAATACACCTTACAATGGAATAAATAAACATAAATATGAGATGTGGTAGCCAGATAACTTGTACAAGTGATGCCAAGAATAACATTTTCTCTAATCTAACATAAGAGAAAATGTGTTACTGGGGGTAACTGTAGAAAATTATTCCTTTTGTATGTATGTAAGTAAGTTTATTCAGGTATACACAAATACAGTTACATAAATTATCATACATAACAACATATGTGTAGAGAACCTAGGATAACCCAAAAAAGTCAGAGTGACTTATTTCCATTGCCTTCACTCAGAGCATCATTTCTTCTCAAAATGATGTTACATGAGAATGGGAGTGTTCTTTATTTATTCTACCGTATCAATGTAGAGACAACCTGTACACAATGTAACTTGTACACAAACCAGACGTGTACACTTCGTTTACAAAACTTACGTTCGCCTGGTTTGTTTACATAACTCTGCGCCTGTCCTCTCTCATGCACTCATTCTTTCTCTCATTTATTCGTTTTATCTCATTTACTTACTCCTGACCCTACATTAAGACTACAAATATTTTAAGGTAAGTAATGAGTGAACTGTATATACATTTTATCGCTCTGGGATGCTTAAATGTAATAGAATATTATGTGTAGGTGGGTTGGCCTGGTATGGTAGCCCGGCTGACTACCATACATACCACACTTGATTTTTTACAATAAATACTACTCATCTCACCCTATATTTTAAGGTAAGTAATGAGTGAACTGTATATGCATTTTATCGCTCTGGGATGCTTAAATATCATAGAATTGTATGTGTGGGTGGGGTGGCCTGGTATGGTAGCCTGGCTGACTACCATACATACTACACTTGATTTCTTACAATAAATACTACTTGTCTCACCCTAGATTAAGACTATAAATATTTTAAGGTAAGTAATGAGTGCACTATGTGTGTATTGTACTTTTTTATTGTTTTTTGATGCCTGGTTCTATTGCTAACATAATATATGTTAGTGTAAACTTGTTATCTAGTGTTTGTATGCACTTGTAAGTGGAAAAAAAGGGTGTTCCACTTTACGGCGGTTTCCGCTTTACGGCGGTAGCCTGGAACCTAACCAGCCGTATAAGTGGGGCCTTCCTGTACTTGTAACATCTGCCACATTGCTTCCCTATCCACTCTATCATATGCCTTTTCTAAATCCATAAATACAATAAAAACTTCCCTACTTTTATCTAAATACTGCTCACATATATGCTTCAATGTAAACACTTGATCTACACATCCCCTACCCACTTTAAAACCTCCTTGCTCATCCGCAATTCTACATTCTGTCTTCCCTCTAATTCTTTCAATAATAACCCTACTGTACACTTTTCCTGGTATACTCAGTAAACTTATTCCTCTATAACTTTTACAATCACTTTTGTCCTCTTCCCTTTATATAAAGGGACTATACATGCTCTCTGTCAATCCCTAGGTACCTTCCCCTCTTTCATACTTTTTTTTTTTTTTTTTTTTTTTTTCAACAAGTCGGCCGTCTTCCACCGAGGCAGGGTGACCCAAAAAAGAAAGAAAATTCCCAAAAAGAAAATGCTTTCATCATCATTCAACACTTTCACCACACTCACACATAATCACTGTTTTTGCAGAGGTGCTCAGAATACAACAGTTTAGAAGCATATACGTATAAAGATACACAACATATCTCTCCAAACTGCCAGTATCCCAAACTCCTCCTTTAAAGTGCAGGCATTGTACTTCCCATTTCCAGGACTCAAGTCCGACTATATGAAAATAACCGGTTTCCCTGAATCCCTTCACTAAATATTACCCTGCTCACACTCCAACAGATCGTCACGTCCCAAATACCATTTGTCTCCATTCACTCCTATCTAACATGCTCACGCATGCTTGCTGGAAGTCGAAATCCCTCGCCCACAACACCTCCTTTACCCCTCCCTCCAACCTTTTCGAGGATGACCCCTACCCTGCCTTCCTTCCCCTACAGATTTATACGCTCTCCATGACATTCTACTTTGATCCATTTTCTCTAAATGACCAAACCACTTCAACAAACCCTCTTCAGCCCTCTGACTAATACTTTTATTAACTCCACACCTTCTCCTAATTTCCACACTCTGAATTTTCTGCATATTTACACCACACATTACCCTTAGACAGGATATCTCCACTGCCTCCAACCGCCTCCTCGCTGCAGCATATACAACCCAAGCTTCACACTCGTATAAGAGTGTTGGTACTACTATACTTTCATACATTCCCTTGTTTTCCTCCATAGATAACATTTTTTGCCTCCATATATACCTCAATGCACCACTCACCTTTTTTCCCTCATCAATTTTATGATTAACCTCATCCTTCATAAATCCATCCGCCGATACGTCAACTCCCAAGTATCTGAAAACATTCACTTCTTCCATACTCCTCCTCCCTAATTTGATATCCAATTTTTCTTTATCTAAATCATTTGATGCCCTCATCACCTTACTCTTTTCTATTTTCACTTTCAACTTTCTACCTTTACACACATTCCCAAACTCATCCACTAACCTTTGCAATTTTTCTTTAGAATCTCCCATAAGCACAGTATCATCAGCAAAAAGTAACTGTGTTAATTCCCATTTTGAATTTGATTCCCCGTAATTTAATCCCACCCCTCTCCCGAACACCCTAGCATTTACTTCTTTTACAACCCCATCTATAAATATATTAAACAACCATGGTGACATTACACATCCCTGTCTAAGACCTACTTTTACCGGGAAGTAGTCTCCCTCTCTTCTACACACCCTAACCTGAGCCTCACTATCCTCATAAAAACTCTTTACAGCATTTAGTAACTTACCACCTATTCCATATACTTGTAACATCTGCCACATTGCTTCCCTATCCACTCTATCATATGCCTTTTCTAAATCCATAAATACAATAAAACTTCCCTACCTTTATCTAAATACTGTTCACATATATGCTTCAATGTAAACACTTGATCTCCACATCCCCTACCCACTCTGAAACCTCCTTGCTCATCCGCAATCCTACATTCTGTCTTACCTCTAATTCTTTCAATTATAACCCTACCGTACACTTTTCCTGGTATACTCAATAAACTTATTCCTCTATAATTTTTACAATCTCTTTTGTCCCCTTTCCCTTTATATAAAGGGACTATACATGCTCTCTGCCAATCCCTAGGTACCTTCCCCTCTTTCATACATTTATTAAACAAAAGTACCAACCACTCCAACACTATATCCCCCCCTGCTTTTAACATTTCTGTCATGATCCCATCAGTTCCAGCTGCTTTACCCCCTTTCATTCTACGTAATGCCTCGCGTACCTCCCCCACACTTACATTCTGCTCTTCTTCACTCCTAAAAGATGGTATACCTCCCTGACCAGTGCATGAAATTACCGCCTCCCTTTCTTCCTCAACATTTAAAAGTTCCTCAAAATATTCTCGCCATCTACCTAATACCTCCCTCTCCCCATCTACTAACTCCCCTACTCTGTTTTTAACTGACAAATCCATACTTTCCCTAGGCTTTCTTAACTTGTTCATCTCACTCCAAATTTTTTTCTTATTTTCATTAAAATTTCTTGACAGTGCCTCTCTCACTCTATCATCTGCTCTCCTTTTGCACTCTCTCACCACTCTCTTCACCTTTCTTTTACTCTCCATATACTCTGCTTTTCTTAAAACACTTCTGCTTTGTAAAAACCTCTCATAAGCTAACTTTTTCTCTTTTATCACACCCTTTACTTCATCATTCCACCAATCACTCCTCTTTCCACCTGCCCCCACCCTCCTGTAACCACAAACTTCTGCCCCACATTCTAATACTGCATTTTTAAAACTATTCCAACCCTCTTCAACCCCCCCCCCCCCCCACTACTCATCTTTGCACTAGCCCACCTTTCTGCCAACAGTCGCTTATATCTCCCCTGAACTTCCTCCTCCCTTAGTTTATACACTTTCACCTCCCTCTTACTTGTTGTTGCCACCTTCCTCTTTTCCCATCTACCTCTTACTCTAACTGTAGCTACAACTAAATAATGATCCGATATATCAGTTGCCCCTCTATAAACATGTACATCCTGGAGCCTACCCATCAACCTTTTATCCACCAATACATAATCTAACAAACTACTTTCATTACGTGTTACATCATACCTTGTATATTTATTTATCCTCTTTTTCATAAAATATGTATTACTTATTAAACAAAAATACCAACCATTCCAACACTGTGTCCCCCCCCCCATCCCGTTTTAACATTTCTGTCATCATCCCGTCAGTTCCAGCTGCTTTACCCCCTTTTGTTCTACGTAATGGCTCACGCACTTCCCCCACACTCACATCCTGCTATTCTTCACTCCTAAAAGATGGTATACCTCCCTGGCCAGTGCATGAAATTACCGCCTCCCTTTCTTTGTCGACATTTAAAAGTTCCTCAAAATATTCACGCCATCTACCCAAAATCTCCATCTCCCCATCTACTAACTCCCCTACTCTGTTTTTAACTGACAAATCCATTTGTTCCCTAGGCTTTCTTAACTTGTTTAACTCACTCCAAAATTTGTTCTTATTTTCATTAAAATTTCTTGACAGTACCTCTCCCACTCTATCATCCGCTCTCCTTTTGCACTCTCTTCACCTTTCTTTTACTCTCCATATACTCTGCTCTTCTTATAACACTTCTGCTTTGTAAATACCTCTCATAAGCTACCTTTTTCTTCTTTATCACACCCTTTACTTCATCATTCCACCGATCACTCCTCTTTCCTCCTGCACCCACCCTCCTATAACCACAAACTTCTGCCCCACATTCTAATACTGCGTTTTTAAAACTATTCCAACCCTCTTTAACCCTCCTCCCCCACTACTCATACCTGCACCAGCCCACCTTTCTGCCAATAGTTGCTTATATTTCACCCGAACTTCCTCCTCCCTTAGTTTATACACTTTAACCTCCCTCTTACTTGTTGTTGCCATTTTCCTCTTATCCCATCTACCTCTTACTCTAACTGTAGCTACAAATAAATAATGATCCGATATATCAGTTGCCCCTCTATAAACGTGTACATCCTGGAGCCTACCCATCAACCTTTTATCCACCAATACATAATCTAACAAACTACTTTCGTTACATGCTACATCATACCTTGTATATTTATTTATCCTGTTTTTCATAAAATATGTATTACTTATTACCAAACCTCTTTCTACACATAGCTCAATTAAAGGCTCCCCATTTTCATTTACCCCTGGCACCCCAAATTTAACTACTACTCCCTCCACAACATTTTTACCCACTTTTATCATTAAAATCCCCAACCACAAGTACTCTTACACTTGGTTCAAAACTCCCCAAGCATTCTCTCAACATTTCCCAAAATCTCTCTCTCTCCTTCAGACTTCTCTCTTCCCCAGGTGTGTATACACTTACTATAACCCACTTCTTACATCCAACCTTTATTTTACTCCACATAATCCTTAAATTAATACATTTATAGTCCCTCTTTTCCTGCCATAGCTTACCCTTCAACATTATTGTTACTCCTTCTTTAGTTCTAACTCTATTAGAAACCCCTGACCTAATCCCATTTATTCCTCTCCACTGAAACTCACCCACCCCCTTCAGCTTTGTTTCACTTAAAGCCAGGACATCCAGCTTCTTCTCATTCATAACATCCACAATCATCTCTTTCTTATCATTTGCACAACATCCACGCACATTCAGACTTCCCACTTTGACAATTTTCTTCTTCTTATTCTTTTTAATAATTTTTACAGGAAAAGGGGTTACTAGCCCATTGTTCCCGGCATTTTAGTTGACTTTTGCAACACGCATGGCTTACGGAGGAAAGATTCTTATTCCACTTCCCCATGGATATAAAAGAAAAAGTAATTAGAAGAAGAACTAAGATAAAATCAAAGAAAACTCAGATGAGTGTGTATAAATGAACGTGTAGTGTTGCCTAAGTGTAAGTAGAAGTAGCAAGACGTACCTGTAATCTTGAATATTTATGAGACAGACAAAAGACACCAGCAATCCTTCCATTATATAAAACAATTACAGGCTTTCCTTTTACACTCACTTGGCAGAACGGTAGTACCCCCCGGGTGGTTGCTGTCTACCAACATACTACCTACAGAATGTTAGATACACTGGAATAATTTTTTCTGTATTTTGGAGGGCTGTGTGTGTTCATATGTAGTACATGGTTAGTGCATGAAACACCGCTCTGTTTCACCACCACCATCCCTCCTTCCTCCTTCCCTCCTTCTTTCCATCCCTCCCTCCCTCCCTCCTTCCCTCCCTCTTTCCATACCTCCCAGGCAAACAGTAACCACCTCACCATATATCCTGGCACCTCATTCCCTCACTTTAACTGTGAATGGTGTTGGAAAAGGGTTGGAGTGTATGGCATGCATATTTCAATGATGCAGAACAATTTAAAGGATTTTTCTGACATTCTTCATTTTTTAGCTGGACTTGAATCCTGGAGGTGGGAAGTACGTTGCCTGCACTTGAAAGGAGGGGTTTGAGATATTGGCTGTTTGGAGTGACATCTAAACTGTCATATCTGGGCACCTCTGCAAAGACTGTGATAATGTGTGAATGATGGTGAAAGTGTTTCTTTTTTTGGGTCACCCTGCCTCGGTAGGAGATGGCTGGCATATTGAAAAAAAAAAATAAGTTAATTATCAAACTTTTTATTGAAACTGCTGCTGCAATTGCATTTTATGGAGAAAGGGGTGCTAGAGGTGGAGTACAGTGTGGAACTGTAGTAATGTGGGTGTGGTGTGGGGGTAGAATACAATGTGGGAGAGGTGTGGAGGGCATAGTACATTTGTGAGAGGTGGAGTACCATGAAAAATGTAGTGCGGTATGGGGATGGTGTAGATGGGAACAGTGTGAGGGCGGAGTACAATGTTTTAGTGCAGTACAGTAAAGGGATGGAATATGGTGTGAGACTGGAATACAGTGGAAGGAAGAATCAACACAGGCGAGGTCACCTGTGTCAGCAGGTAAGGGGCATGAGACTGATACTGATGGTTACATATGGCAGCCATTGACCCCAGCTTACACTTGAACTGGGTGAGGTCATGGATGTCCAATCACATAACATAGCATCACACTGGTATTACAGACATTACCATAAATTAGTGCAGTAAATACATGATAACATCTTGTGACATCAGGTGATATTCTTCTGTTCTATTCACAGAAAGATTATCAAATATTTTTTTTTTAAACACACCAAGGAAGCGTAACCCAAAAAGGAAGAAACACTTTCACCATCATTCACTCTATCACCGTCTTGTCCAAGGCGTGCTGATACTGCAGTTCAGATACCCTTCCAGACTGCAGATATCCCCACCCCTCCTTGAGAGTGCCCCTCACCACAATAGCAAATAATAATAATAATAATAATAATAATAATAATAATGATAATAATAACAATAATAATAATAATAATAATAATGAGACTCCTCACTTAATGACCGAGTTAGGTTCCTAAGAGTAGGTTGGTAAGTGAATTGGTTGTTAAACAAGGGGCTGGCCTTTACTGAATTTGAAGCATGTTGTACTGGTAGTGTGTTTGTGTTGACCATCTTTGGATATTGTTTTAATGGCACCTTTGCACCATTTATAACATTTTTAGTGTGTTAAAAATAGAACTAGGCATTAAAAAGAATGAAAAAATGAAATATACAGTACACACATTACTTAACTTAAAATATTTGTAGTCCTAATGTAGGGTGAGAAGTGATTATTTATTGCAGAAAGAGGAAGAAGAAGAAGAAGGGCAAAGAATGGAAGAAGTACAAAGAAGTTCACTGTAAAGGGGTTAGCATACATGAACCAACCATAGTACTATGGCTTACAAGCCAGTGTTGGTGCCGTAGTACTACGCCAAAATTCTACCGGCTGCAAATCTAGTGGGAGAAAGCTGGTAGACCTAGATATGAGAGAATGGGTCTGAGAGGTCAGTGTGTACAGTATCAACAAAAATCCCGCAGCATGCAGTGCATAATGAGAAAAAAAACTCTGACTGTGTTTTTGGTTTAAAACATTGACTTTGTGTTGTATTTTCATATGGTATTTATAGCCATTTTCTTGGTTTCAATCAATAGAATGGAAGATATATTACAGAAATAGAGATGACTTTGAATAGTTATTGGACTAAAAGTACCTTGAAATTGAGCTCAAAGTAGCAGAAATGTTCGTTTATTGCCGATGTTCAATTGTAAATAAATCACACCACACATCCAATACACATCAGCTGGTGAGTCTAATAGTCTTTCACAAGAGCACTGATATTATTTATACCATTTTTACAATAATGCAGTAGTCTGCATAACAGTATATCTTCTATTTTTTGTGTGAATAAAAATTCAAAATGAAGAGCAAGCGTAATATAAGAGGGGCCTGGAAATGTAACTAATGAACAGAGAAGATGTTATTTTAGTGCTAGGAGTGACTGCATTGCTCATTCTGGCCCCTATTTTGAAATTGTCCTTACTTGAATTGTGTATGAAATTGGCCAAATTACCATTTTCTGACCACTTTATTGGGTAGTTGAAATTAGTAAATGAGTAGTTTCTTGTACTCAATCAGTAGAACAAATGGAGTTCTAGCGCAGTAGCTATGATTTTAGTCGTCTTGAACAATGGAATTGGCCGAAAATAGGGCTCAAAGTGGGCAAAATAGCCGATATGTAAATATCGCCAAGATCGTTAACTTCGCGAGAGCATAATTCCATAAGTTATCCATCAAATTTCTTACTTTTGGTGTCATTACCATTGGGAAAAGATTCTCTATCATTTCACGAGATTTTTTTTTTTTGACATAGCGAGTGTTTAGAATCGGGTCCCAACAGTGGAAAATTTAATACACATTTGTCTGTCTTTATACTCCCAGCATCTCTCTCCTCTCTCTTGTTTACTTGTTTTTTTTTTTTTTTTTTTTTTTAAACAAGTCGGCCGTCTCCCACCGAGGCAGGGTGACCCAAAAAAGAAAGAAAATCCCCAAAAAGAAAATACTTTCATCATCATTCAACACTTTCACCACACTCGCACATTATCACTGTTTTTGCAGAGGTGCTCAGAATACAACAGTCTAGAAGCATAAACATATAAAGATACACAACATATCCCTCCAAACTGCCAATATCCCAAACCCCTCCTTTAAAGTGCAGGCATTGTACTTCCCATTTCCAGGACTCAAGTCCGACTATATGAAAATAACCGGTTTCCCTGAATCCCTTCACTAAATATTACCCTGCTCACACTCCAACAGATCGTCAGGTCCCAAGTACCATTCGTCTCCATTCACTCCTATCTAACACGCTCACGCACGCTTGCTGGAAGTCCAAGCCCCTTACCCACAAAACCTCCTTTACCCCCCTCTCTCCAACCCTTTCGAGGACGACCCCTACCCCGCCTTCCTTCCCCTATAGATTTATATGCTTTCCATGTCATTCTACTGTGATCCATTCTCTCTAAATGACCAAACCACCTCAACAACCCCTCTTCTGCCCTCTGACTAATACTTTTATTAACTCCACACCTTCTCCTAATTTCCACACTCCGAATTTTCTGCATAATATTTACACCACACATTGCCCTTAAACAGGACATCTCCGCTGCCTCCAACCGTCTCCTCGCTGCTGCATTTACCACCCAAGCTTCACACCCATATAAGAGTGTTGGTACTACTATACTTTCATACATTCCCTTCTTTGCCTCCATAGATAACGTTTTTTGACTCCACATATACCTCAACGCACCACTCACCTTTTTTCCCTCATCAATTCTATGATTAACCTCATCCTTCATAAATCCATCCGCCGACACGTCAACTCCCAAGTATCTGAAAACATTCACTTCTTCCATACTCCTCCTCCCCAATTTGATATCCAATTTTTCTTTATCTAAATCATTTGACACCCTCATCACCTTACTCTTTTCTATGTTCACTTTCAACTTTCTACCTTTACACACATTCCCAAACTCATCCACTAACCTTTGCAATTTTTCTTTAGAATCTCCCATAAGCACAGTATCATCAGCAAAAAGTAACTGTGTCAATTCCCATTTTGAATTTGATTCCCCATAATTTAATCCCACCCCTCTCCCAAACACCCTAGCATTTACTTCCTTTACAACCCCATCTATAAATATATTAAACAACCATGGTGACATTACACATCCCTGTCTAAGACCTACTTTTACCGGGAAGTAGTCTCCCTCTCTTCTACACACCCTAACCTGAGCCTCACTATCCTCATAAAAACTCTTTACAGCATTTAATAACTTACCACCTATTCCATATACTTGCAACATCTGCCACATTGCTCCTCTATCCACTCTATCATATGCCTTTTCTAAATCCATAAATGCAATAAAAACTTCCCTATCTTTATCTAAATACTGTTCACATATATGCTTCAATGTAAACACCTGATCTACACATCCCCTACCCACTCTAAAACCTCCTTGCTCATCCGCAATCCTACATTCTGTCTTACCTCTAATTCTTTCAATTATAACCCTACCGTACACTTTTCCTGGTATACTCAGTAAGCTTATTCCTCTATAATTTTTACAGTCTCTTTTGTCCCCTTTCCCTTTATATAAAGGGACTATACATGCTCTCTGCCAATCCCTAGGTACCTTCCCCTCTTTCATACATTTATTAAACAAAAGTACCAACCACTCCAACACTATATCCCCCCCTGCTTTTAACATTTCTGTCATGATCCCATCAGTTCCAGCTGCTTTACCCCCTTTCATTTTACGTAATGCCTCACGTACCTCCCCCACACTTACATTCTGCTCTTCTTCACTCCTAAAAGATGGTATACCTCCCTGACCAGTGCATGAAATTACTGCCTCTGTTTCTTCCTTAACATTTAAAAGTTCCTCAAAATATTCTCGCCATCTACCCAATACCTCCATCTCCCCATCTACTAACTCCCCTACTCTGTTTTTAACTGACAAATCCATATTTTCCCTAGGCTTTCTTAACTTGTTTAACTCACTCCAAAATTTTTTCTTATTTTCATTAAAATTTCTTGACAGTGCCTCTCCCACTCTATCATCTGCTCTCCTTTTGCACTCTCTCACCACTCTCTTTACCTTTCTTTTACTCTCCATATACTCTGCTCTTCTTATAACACTTCTGCTTTGTAAAAACCTCTCATAAGCTACCTTTTTCTCTTTTATCACACCCTTTACTTCATCATTCCACCAATCACTCCTCTTTCCTCCTGCCCCCACCCTCCTATAACCACAAACTTCTGCCCCACATTCTAATACTGCATTTTTAAAACTATTCCAACCCTCTTCAACCCCCCCACTACTCATCTTTGCACTAGCCCACCTTTCTGCCAATAGTCGCTTATATCTCACCCGAACTTCCTCCTCCCTTAGTTTATACACTTTCACCTCCCTCTTACTTGTTGTTGCCACCTTCCTCTTTTCCCATCTACCTCTTACTCTAACTGTAGCTACAACTAAATAATGATCCGATATATCAGTTGCCCCTCTATAAACATGTACATCCTGGAGCCTACCCATCAACCTTTTATCCACCAATACATAATCTAATAAACTACTTTCATTACGTGCTACATCATACCTTGTATATTTATTTATCCTCTTTTTCATAAAATATGTATTACTTATTACCAAATTTCTTTCTACACATAGCTCAATTAAAGGCTCCCCATTTACATTTACCCCTGGCACCCCAAATTTACCTACTACTCCCTCCATAACATTTTTACCCACTTTAGCATTAAAATCCCCAACCACCATTACTCTCACACTTGATTCAAAACTCCCCACGCATTCACTCAACATTTCCCAAAATCTCTCTCTCTCCTCTACACTTCTCTCTTCTCCAGGTGCATACACGCTTATTATAACCCACTTTTCACATCCAATCTTTATTTTACTCCACATAATCCTTGAATTAATACATTTATAGTCCCTCTTTTCCTGCCATAGCTTATCCTTCAACATTATTGCTACTCCTTCTTTAGCTCTAACTCTATTTGAAACCCCTGACCTAATCCCATTTATTCCTCTCCACTGAAACTCTCCCACCCCCTTCAGCTTTGTTTCACTTAAAGCCAGGACATCCAGCTTCTTCTCATTCATAACATCCACAATCATCTCTTTCTTATCATCTGCACAACATCCACGCACATTCAGACTTCCCACTTTGACAATTTTCTTCTTCTTATTCTTTTTAGTAATCTTTACAGGAAAAGGGGTTACTAGCCCATTGTTCCCGGCATTTTAGTTGACTTTTACAACACGCATGGCTTACGGAGGAAAGATTCTTATTCCACTTCCCCATGGATATAAAAGGAAAATTAATAAGACCAAGAACTATTAAGATAAAATCAAAGAAAACTCAGATGAGTGTGTATAAATAAATGTGTACATGTATGTGTAGTGTGACCTAAGTGTAAGTAGAAGTACTTGTTCTATGATTAAATTCAGTGAACAAAGTATGTTGATGTTAATAATAAAAATAATTGCTCTGGGGCGCTCTAAATGACATATATTTTATGTAGGTGGGGCATCTAGACCAGCTACCCCACCTGTGCGACATTTAAATCGTCTATTATGTATACAGCTCTAATATACATTACTTAGGTTTGTATATTGTAAATACAGGTAATCGTTTTTATTTGTTTTGAATGAAGAAAAAGTCATCAGCATCATCATTGGAGTTATCAGCAGGGTTATCAGGAGCCGTACAGGACCCAGGTAAGGGAGATGACGGTGAGGAAATGGAAGGACTTGCAGGGCTAGGAGGCCTGGATGTAACTTTCCACGAGAATCCCATTATGCGCATGTTTACCTGAATAAACTGACTGGCTGACGTGTTTGGCTGGCTGGCCGGCTGGCCAACTTGTCCTTCAAGAACTATATACCAAGCAAACATAATTGCTTGAATGACAAAGCAAAATCAAGGACTAAGTTTGTTTGGGCACAGGTACACATAAATACAGTTTTCATACATAGAGTAAATTACTTAGGATAACCAAAAATAAAAAAGGCAAAGTTCTCTTCTGTGTTGTAGATATAAGGCATAAGTATGGCTATGGCAGCTGTGGCAAGCAATATGCATTTCTATTAGCTCAGAAGTGTGTAACGTGTGTAATGCATGTTCTGCTGGCTGGCTCTCTCTCTCTCTCTCTCTCTCTCTCTCTCTCTCTCTCTCTCTCTCTCTCTCTCTCGCTCCCCCTCTCTCTCTCCCCCTCTCTCTCTCTCTCTCTCCCTCTCTCTCCTCCCTCCCTCTCTCCCCCTCTCCCTCTCCCCCTCCCACTCCCCCTCTCCCCCCTCTCTCCCCTCCCCCCTCACTCCCCTCTCCCCCCTCTCGCCCCTCTCCCCCCCTCTCCCCCTTTCTCTCTCTCTCCCCCCCTCCCTCCCTCCCTCCCCCTCCCTCCCTCCCTCCCTCCCTCCCCCTCTCTCCCCCTCTCTCCCTCCCTCCCCCTCTCTCCCCCTCTCTCCCCCTCTCTCCCCCTCTCTCCCCCTCTCTCCCCCTCTCCCCCCCTCTCCCCCCCTTTCTCCCCCCCTCTCCCCCCCTTTCCCCCCTCTACCCCCATCTCTTCCCCCTCTCTCTCCCTCTCTCTATCTCTCTTTTTTTTTCAGGATTTGACAAGGTTAAGGATCCCTAGCTTTATTGACAGCTATTTACAGGTTAAGGATTCCTAACTTTATTGGCAAGCTAAGAGCTGTTACCTACATCAGCTCATTTGAAAGCATTTTTGTTGTTATGAGACATACAAGTAGGGAACAGGATGAAGTTGGAGCCATCTGTGGGCCAGCATTTTCATTTAATCAACTGACTTTATCTTGTTGACATCATTATGCTGTACGAATGTGTTCCATACTCGAGTCATCCTGGGTATATATGATCTCAGATGGAGTGATGTTCTGGAGAAGGGTACAGCCAGAGTGAAGTTGCTGCTTTCTGCCCGTCTTGTGGCATAAAAGCTTGTTTCACGCTGTCCTCGAAGTGGATCCAAGTGTGGTATTTTGACAATATTGGCCTTGTACATAACAGTAAGGCCACCCACATCCCTCCTATGTTGAAGGCTCTGCTGAAATGACAGATCTATCCAGGATGGGTCCAGGCGAGAGATGAGACGTCTTGCTCTGTTCTCTACTCTGTCAAGCAGTCGCAGATAAGAGGGGGGGCAGGCAAACCAAGAAAGTGGAGCATACTCAAGGTGCGAGCGTACTTGTGCCTCGTACAGGATCTTGCAACCCCTACTGTCAAGCAGATGGGAGATACGGCGAAGTGCTGTAAGCTTCCTGGCTGCCTTATTTGCAAGATTTACAACATGGTTCTTCATGGTTAGTTTGGAGTCAGATTTCACCCCAAGGATATCAACTTCTTCTCCAGGTGCCAACATCCTCCAATTCATCCTTACTACTGCACCAGCATTACCATCATGGTGCCTAGAGACGATCATCATTTGCATTTTCTCAGGTGCAAATGTTACTTGCCATCTATTTCCCCAAGCTGATATAGCTCTCAGCTAGTGATTGATGTAGCTTAGAGCAGCTGGCATTTCTTCTCTTGGATAAGTGAATGTCAGTGTACAGTCGTCTGCATATGCATGTGATTCTGGGATGAGATGAAAAAGGTCGTTGAAGTAGACATTCCATAACAATGGACCCAGCACGCTTCCTTGTGGAACACTTGCCCGAATAGGATGTCTTGCTGATTCCGTTCCATTGAGAACTACACTTAGAGATCTACCATGAAGGTAATCACTGAGGAGACATAGCGTAGAGCCTGCAATTCCCAGTGCTTGAAGTTTTGCTAAGAGGCCCTGGTGCCACACCCGGTCGAAAGCGCCAGCAATGTCCAGTGCTACCACACAGCTGACTTTGGATTCATCCAGTGACTGGTGCCACTTAGTGGAGAGGTTTAACAACAGATCAGCAGCAGAGTAACCTTTCCTGAAGCCGTATTGACGATCACAAAGTAGTGAGTGGTAGTCAAAAAACTCTGTCATTTGTCTTGAGATTATTGTCTCAAGTATCTTACCAGTGATTGACAGGAGTGACACTGGTCTGTAGTTGCTGATTTCTGCTCTGCTCTTCTTTTTGTGAACAGGGACTACATTTGCCTCTTTCCATAGAGAGGGCCATTTACATTGTACTAGGCAGTGCTGAAAGATGCGAGTTAGAGCTGCTGCTAGCTGGTCTGCACATCTTCTCAACAATCTTGGGCTCAAGTTGTCTGGGCCCACAGCCTTTTCTTGGTCAAGCGATTTAAGTAGGAAATGCACCTCCTCCTGCCTTATTGTCACCACTGACAGTTTTGACACAGTTCTTGCAGCTAGCCAAGGAGGGTCCCTTGCTGGATCAGGAACTTGCATTTTGGTAGCAAAGTGTTCAGCAAAGAGGTCCGCCTTCTCTTGACTACTAGTAGAGGTGGTCCCATCCTGTCGATTTAGAGGTGGAATAAGTTCATCAGGCAGATAACCTTGTCTGTCCTTGACCAGGGACCACCAGGTTTTGGAGCCTACCCTACCTGATGCTAACTTTCTTTTAGTGTCCACCTCCCATTTATCAATGGCCCACTTTTGAACATCACCCATATGCCTACAGGCTTGCATGTGCAAGTTCCTGTTATAGGTGGTAGGATGTCTCTTATACCTTCGCCATGCTTTGTACTTAGCAGTAGCAGCCTCTCTACAACGAAAGGTAAACCAAGGCTGATCTGTAGGCTTCGTCACATATTGCCGGTGAGGAATGTGTTCTTGTTGTAGATTAAGGATGTGTCCAGTGAAGGCTTTCACTTGGTTGTCAACATCCCCTTGGAGAAGAACATTCCAGTCGGTGGTGGGGGGCTCAGAGCAAAGGACTGGCCAATTACCTCTTTCCCATAGCCAGGTTGTGCGTGTGGACTCCTCACCTCGTTCTGTTTGGATCTTAAGTGTGGTAAAAACAGCCTTGTGGTCAGACGATCCAACGTAGCCGAGGGGTTGACAAGTGACTATGCCTTCTGCCAGATCACTCACTACTGGGTCAAGGGAGTAGCCAGAGATATGAATAGGGAAATCAACAGTTTCTCACGTCAAACACTGCAAGAAGGTCATCAGAGTCCCTCTGTATAAGGTGCTGGTTGAGGTCACCAACAATTATAATATGTTGACAGCTGTGTTGTAGCAGAAGGGAGTCAATATTTTCCATTAGGAAGTTGATAGGGTCTGCATGTTGCCACTGAGGTCTGTACATTGCACATGCTAGTACAGAGGTACTAGCGTTTATACAGAGCTTGAAGAACATCATTTCAAGATGTGTAGGGGTGGCAACATCAATGTGCTGGGCATGAACACTTTTAGAGAAGCACACAGCAACACCTCCTTGCCCTTGCCTGTCTCTTCTCATCCATGAGGTGTAGCCAGCAATTCTTGCAAAATATTCTGGAATCCTGTCATCCAAAAATGCTTCAACAACAGCTATCATGTCGGGACGTCGAGTGTTCACAAAACTATGTGTGAGCTCTCCCACATTAGTAATGAAACCTCTAATGTTGGCCGACAGGATGCTGATAGACTGGCTCCTCATGATGAAGTGGTCAGCTTGAGGTGGTGGCTGATTTTTGATACCGTCCTCATCTTATCAGTTAATACCTCCTTGAATCTAATGCGCGGTTGCTTGCTTGTCTCAGTCGTCTTCTGTGAAAGCTCCTTTCCATCAGCTTATTACTTTTTTTAGGTGCCTGCCCTTGAGAGAGGTAGGGTTCTGAGGCAGCTGCAGGGATGTAGGTCTGTGGTCTTGTATAAGGCACAATCCCACCTGCTGGACTGGGATAGGAGTAGCTAAGTGGGTGACGTGTGAGAGTGTTCACCAATTCAGAGATCGTGCTGGTTTGTTCTGAGAACAGGTCTCTAAACAGGTGGCCCTGTCTGTCAAGTTCCTTTTTCTTCTGACACTGGTCCTCCTTATGTCCTTTCTTGTAGCAGAAATTACACCTGGTATCTCGCAGGCAGTTGTTGGCAGTGTGCCCCTTCCGGTGACAGCGAGAGCACAGCCTAGGTGCCTGGGAGGGTGGACTAGGATTTGTTGCACCTCCTGTGTTTTGCAGATTTGTCCTCAGATTCTGCCGCTGGAACTGTGTTAGTGGAGGGTGAGACGGCTGTAGATGTCTTCCTCCTCCACGTCCTCCTCCACGTCCTCTGCCCCGTCCTCTACCAGTTCTGACAGATGTGTCCCTGCTGTTCGTACTTCGGTGCAGTAGGTGATCAGGTGCAGTGATAGTTCCCTGATCATTAACTGCACCGTTCTCTGGTGGAGAAACTCCTGGCTCAGAACTTGCTGACGAAGCACTGCTACCAGATTCTAGAATAGTGTCGGCAGGTGTGCTGACAGGTGTAGGATCAGAGATGGTGTGTACACTGTCAAGTAGACTGGCAGTGGCTGAAGCAGAGATGTCAGGTGTAGGAGAATTAACAGATCCAAGGCTTCCCTCGTTGCTGGGAAGAGGATTTGTTCCCTCTGTGGTGGTCAGAGGAATTGTTAGAATTCCCAAAGGTATAGTGTTTTGAACTCTGTCAGTCTGTGGGACCTTAGCGATGACAGAATTCCACCAGTTGTTTACCCCTGAGTTAAGCTCAGTGTGGGACTTCCAGTCTTTGTCAATAGTGTCACCATCAACTGAGCAGCTTACGTCACTTGATGCAGGCTTGCACTGGCCTTCTACAATAGCTTGTAGGTTATCTAATGATTTGAGGAGCTCATGAAGTGCTTCCCTGTGATGGATTATCTTAGCTGCAACTTTATAACACAGCCCAAGAGGGCAGTCTTGATCTTTGGACAGGAGTCCCTGAGGTAGGACTGCTGAACCTTCCTCCTGTAGCTCCAGGCTTGTATCCACATATACCACAGGATTATGGATATCCTTAAGTTTTCTGAAATTTTCAACCTGGCTGCAACAAAATTTTTCTGGAATGTAATCTGTGTGGCAGTAGTTGGAACAAGTAGGCTCCTTACATCTAAGAAGAATTTTGTCCCTTGTGGTATACCCACAAACACTGCAGTAACTACTGGGACAATAGCCAGATAGCGTAGATATTCTTGCTATTTTGCGGTGTGAAGTCATCCCAGAGGAGGCTTGTAGGTTTGAAGTTCACAGGAGAGAGAGTGGGTGGGTGGGGTGGAGTATCGTGGGTGGGGGTGTTTATAGCTGGGTGGGTAGTGAGGGCGGGCGGGAGTGGGCCACTAGCTGGAAGTGTTGCCTTCTCACTATCACTTAATAAACACTGTTTATGCTATCCACTTTTCCACTAAAGGAAGATGTTGCACAAATCACTATGTTGCATTGTACCAGCCACGTTGTTATAAAGCACCAGATGCTAGTACATAGCACAAAACACACATAATATTATAATATTAGATGCTCACTCTGAAGGCAATAGTGAAGTCACTGTCACTGTCCCCTCACTCACACCATGTCTTCACCATAATATCACTGATATTGCTTATATTCACTTCAGTGGAGGAGTTGGCTTACTTGTACTAATGTGTTGTAAGTAGTACTACGTCACTGAACAGTTTTTATCCTCACCAACCCTCGTATTTAAGTAATATTAAGAAAGTTTGTGGAGCACACTGTGACACGTCTTCACCCTCTCTCTCTCTCCCCATCTCTCTCTCTCCCCATCTCTCTCTCTCCCCATCTCTCTCTCTCCCTCTCTCTCTCTCCCTCTCTCTCTCCCCCTCTCTCTCTCCCCCTCTCTCTCTCCCCCTCTCTCTCTCCCCCTCTCTCCCCCTCTCTCTCTCCCCCTCTCTCTCCCCCTCTCTCTCTCTCCCCCTCTCTCTCTCTCCCTCTCTATCTCTCTCCTCTATCTCTCCCTCTCTCCCTCTCTCTCTCTCTCTCTCTCTCTCTCTCCCCTCCCTCTCCTCTCTCTCTCCCCCTCTCTCTCTCCCCCCTCTCTCCTCTCCCCTCTCTCTCTCCCCCTCTCTCCTCTCCCCTCTCTCCCCCTCTCTCTCTCTCTCTCCCCTCTCTCTCCCCCTCCCCCTCTCCCCCCTCTCCCCCTCTCTCCCCCTCTCCCCCTCTCTCTCTCTGTGTCTCTCTCTCCCCCTCTCTCTCTCCCCCTCCCCCTCTCCCCCTCTCCCCCCTCTCTCTCTCCCCCCTCCCCCTCTCTCTCTCCCCCCTCTCCCTCTCTCTCTCTCCTCTCTCCCCTCTCTCTCTCTCTCTCTCCCCCTCTCTCTCCCTCTCTCTCTCCCCCGCTCTCTCTCGCCCGCTCTCTCTCCCCCTCTCTCTCTCCCCTCTCTCTCTCTCTCCCCCTCTCTCTCTCTCTCTCTCTCTCTCCCCTCTCTCTCTCCCCCTCTCTCTCTCCCCTCTCTCTCTCTCTCTCCCCTCTCTCTCTCTCTCCCTCCTCTCTCCCCCTCTCTCTCTCTCTCTCTCTCCCCCTCTCTCTCACCCCCTCTCTCTCCCCCACTCTCCCCCTCTCCCCCTCTCTCCCCTCTCCCCCTCTCTCCCCCTCTCCCCCTCTCTCTCTCTCTCTCTCTCTCTCCCCCTCTCTCCCCCTCCCCTCTCTCTCTCCCCCCTCTCTCCCCCTCTCTCTCTCCGTCTCTCTCTCCCCGTCTCTCTCTCCCCGTCTCTCTCTCCCCTCTCTCTCTCCCCCTCTCTCCCCCTCTCTCTCCCCCTCCCCCTCTCTCTCTCTCTCCCCCTCTCTCTCTCTCTCTCTCTCCCCCTCCCCCCTCTCTCCCCCTCCCCCCTCTCTCCCCCCTCTCCCCCCTCCCCCCTCTCTCTCCCCCTCTCTCCCCTCTCTCTCTCTCTCTCTCTCCCCTCTCTCTCCCCCTCTCCCCCTCCTCTCCCCTCTCCCCTCTCTCTCTCTCTCTCTCTCTCTCTCTCTCCCCCTCTCTCTCTCTCTCTCTCTCTCTCTCTCTCTCTCTCTCTCTCTCTCTCTCTCTCTCTCTCTCTCTCTCTCTCTCTCTCTCTCTCTCATGTAATAGGGTTTGACAAGGTTGAAGGATCCCTACCTTTATTGACAGCTATTTACAGGTTAAGGATTCCCTAACTTTGATTGGCAAGCTAAGAGCTGTTACCTACATCAGCTCATTTGAAAGCATTTTTATTGTTATGAGACATTCAAGTAGGGAACAGGATGAAGTTGGAGCCATCTGTGGGCCAGCATTTTTATTTGATCAACTGACTTTATCTCGTTGACATCATTATGCTGTACGAATGTGTTCCATACTCGAGTCATCCTGGGTATGTATGATCTCAGGTGGAGTGATGTTCTGGAGAAGGTACAGCCAGAGTGAAGTTGCTGCTTTCTGCCCGTCTTGTGGCATAAAAGCTTGTTTCACGCTGTCCTCTAAGGGATCCAAGTGTGGTATTTTGACAATATTGGCCTTGTACATAACAGTAAGGCCACCCACATCCCTCCTATGTTGAAGGCTCTGCTGAAATGACAGATCTATCCAGGATGGGTCCAGGCGAGAGATGGGGACGTCTTGCTCTGTTCTCTACTCTGTCAAGCAGTCGCAGATGAGAGGGGGGCAGGCAAACCAAGAAAGTGGAGCATACTCAAGGTGTTAGCGTACTTGTGCCTCGTACAGGATCTTGCAACCCCTACTGTCAAGCAGATGCGAGATATGGCGAAGTGCTGTAAGCTTCCTGGCTGCCTTGTTTGCAAGATTTACAACATGGTTCTTCATGGTTAGTTTAGAGTCAAATTTCACCCTAAGGATATCAACTTCTTCTCCAGGTGCCAACATCCTCCCATTCATCCTTACTACTGCACCAGCATTACCATCATGGTGCCTAGAGACGATCATCATTTGCGTTTTCTCAGGTGCAAATGTTACTTGCCATCTATTTCCCCAAGCTGATATAGCTCTCAGCTGGTGATTGATGTAGCTTAGAGCAGCTGGCATTTCTTCTCTTGGATAAGTGAATGTCAGTGTACAGTCGTCTGCATATGCATGTGATTCTGGGATGAGATGTAGAAGGTCATTGAAGTAGACATTCCATAACAATGGCCCCAGCACGCTTCCTTGTGGAACAGTTGCCCCAATAGGATGCCTTGCTGATTCTGTTCCATTGAGGACTACACTTAGAGATCTACCATGAAGGTAATCACTGAGGAGACATAGCGTAGAGCCTGCAATTCCCAGTGCTTGAAGTTTTGCTAAGAGGCCCTGGTGCCACACCCGGTCGAAAGCGCCAGCAATGTCCAGTGCTACCACACAGCTGACTTTGGATTCATCCAGTGACTGGTGCCACTTATTGGAGAGGTTTAACAACAGATCAGCAGCAGAGTAACCTTTCCTGAAGCCATATTGACGATCACAAAGTAGTGAGTGGTAGTCAAAAAACTTTGTCATTTGTCTTGAGATTATTGTCTCAAGGATCTTACTAGTGATTGACATGAGTGACACTGGTCTGTAGTTGCTGATTTCTGCTCTGCTCTTCTTTTTGTGAACAGGGACTACATTTGCCTCTTTCCATAGAGAGGGCCATTTACACTGTACTAGGCAGTGCTGAAAGATGCGAGTTAGAGGTGCTGCTAGCTGGTCTGCACATCTTCTCAACAATTTTGGGCTCAACTTGTCTGGGCCACTGGCCTTCCTTCTTGGTCAAGCGATTTAAGAAGGAAATGCACCTCCTCCTGCCTTATTGTCACCACTGACAGTTTTGACACAGTTCTTGCAGCTAGCCAAGGAGGGTCCCTTGCTGGATCAGGAACTTGCATTTTGGTAGCAAAGTGTTCAGCAAAGAGGTCCGCATTCTCTTGACTACTAGTAGAGGTGGTCCCATCCTGTCGATTTAGAGGTGGAATAAGTTCATCAGGCAGATAACCTTGTCTGTCCTTGACCAGGGACCACCAGGTTTTGGAGGGGCCTACCCTACCTGATGCTAACTTTCTTTTAGTGCCCACCTCCCATTTAGCAATGGCCCACTTTTGAACATCACCCATATGCCTACAGGCTTGCATGTGCAAGTTCCTGTTATAGGTGGTAGGATGTCTCTTATACCTTCGCCATGCTTTGTACTTAGCAGTAGCAGCCTCTCTACAACGAAAGCCAAACCAAGGCTGATCTGTAGGCTTGTCACATATTGCGGTGAGGAATGTGTTCTTGTTGTAGATTAAGGATGTGTCCAGTGAAGGCTTTCACTTGGTTGTCAACATCCCCTTGGAGAAGAGCATTCCAATCGGTGGTGGCGAGCTCAGAGCAAAGGGCTGGCCAATTACCTCTTTCCCATAGCCAGGTTGTGCGTGTGGTCTCCTCACCTCGTTCTGTTTGGATCTTAAGTGTGGTAAAAACAGCCTTGTGGTCAGACGATCCAACGTAGCCGAGGGGTTGACAAGTGACTATGCCTTCTGCCAGATCACTCACTACTGGGTCGGGAGGGAGGCCAGAGATATGAGTAGGGAAATCAACAAAGTTTCTCATGTCAAACACTGCAAGAAGGTCATCAAAGTCCCTCTGTATAAGGTGCTGGTTGAGGTCACCAACAATTATAATATGTTGACAATTGTGTTGTAGCAGAAGGGAGTCAATATTTTCCATTAGGAAGTTGATAGGGTCACCATGTTGCCACTGAGGTCTGTACATTGCACATGCTAGTACAGAGGTACTAGTGTTTATACAGAGCTTGAAGAACATCATTTCAAGATGTGTAGGGGTGGCAACATCAATGTGCTGGGCATGAACACTTTTAGAGAAGCACACAGCAACACCTCCTTGCCCTTGCCTGTCTCTTCTCATCCATGAGGTGTAGCCAGCAATTCTTGCAAAATTTTCAGGAGTCCTGTCATCCAAAAATGTTTCAACAACAGCTATCATGTCGGGACGTCGAGTGTTCACAAAACTATGTGTGAGCTCTCCAACATTAGTAATGAAACCTCTAATGTTTGCCGACAGGATGCTGATAGACTGGCTCCTCATGATGAAGTGGTCAGCTTGAGGTGGTGGGTGTGTAGGGAATGTAAGGTGCCTGCCCTTGAGAGAGGTAGGGTACTGAGGCAGCTGCAGGGATGTAGGTCTGAGGTCTTGTATAAGGCACAATCCCACCCGCTGGGCTGGGATAGGAGTAGCTAAGTGGGTTACATGTGAGTGTTCACCAATTCAGAGATCCTGCTTGTTTGTTCTGAGAACAGGTCTCTAAACAGGTGGCCCTGTCTGTCAAGTTCCTTTTTCTTCCGACACTGGTCCTCCTGATGTGCTTTTCTTGTAGCAGTAATTACACCTGGTATCTCGCAGGCAGTTGTTGGCAGTGTGCCCCTTCCGGTGACATCGAGAGCACAGCCTAGGTGCCTGGGAGGGTGGACGAGAATTTGTTGCACCTCCTGTGTTTTGCAGATTTGTCCTCAGATTCTGCCGCTGGAACTGTATTAGTGGAGTGCGAGACGGCTGTAGATGTCTTCCTCCTCCACGTCCTCTTCCACGTCCTCTGCCCCGTCCTCTACCAGTTCTGACAGATGTGTCCCTGCTGTTCGTACTTTGGCGCAGTAGGTGATCAGGTGCAGTGATAGTTCCCTGATCATTAACTTCACCAATCTCTGGTAGAGAAACTCCTGGCTCAGAACTTGCTGATGAAGCACTGCTACCAGATTCTGGAATAGTGTCGGCAGGTGTGCTGACAGGTGTAGGATCAGAGATGGTATGTGCTCTGTCAAGTGGACTGGCAGTGGCTGAAGCAGAGATGTCAGGTGTAGGAGAATTAACAGATCCAAGGCTTCCCTCGTTGGTGGGAAGAGGATTTGTTCCCTCTGTGGTGGTCAGAGGAATTGTGTTAGAATTCCCAAAGGTAGTGTTTTGAACTCTGTCAGTCTGTGGGACCTTAGCGATGACAGAATTCCACCAGTTGTTTACCCCTGAGTTAAGCTCAGTGTGGGACTTCCAGTCCTTGTCAATAGTGTCACCATCAGCTGAGCAGCTTACGTCACTTGATGTAGGCTTGCACTGGCCTTCTACAATAGCTTGTAGGTTATCTAATGATTTGAGGAGCTCATGAAGTGCTTCCCTGTGATGGATTATCTTAGCTGCAACTTTACAAAACACTCTCTTCCTCTCTCTCTCTCTCTCTTCCTCTCTCTTCCTCTCTCTCTCTCTCTCTCTCTCTCTCTCTCTCTCTCTCTCTCTCTCTCTCTCTCTCTTCCTCTCTCTCTCTCTCTTCCTCTCTCTCTCTCTCTCTCTTCCTCTCTCTCTCTCTCTCTCTCTCTCTCTCTCTCTCTCTCTCTCTCTCTCTCTCTCTCTCTCTCTCTCTCTCTCTCTCTCTCTCTTCCTCTCTCTCTCTCTCTCTCTCTCTCTCTCTCTCTCTCTCTCTCTCTCTCTCTCTCTCTCTCTCTCTCTCTCTCTCTCTCTCTCTCTCTCTCTCTCTCTTCCTCTCTCTCTGACTCTCTCTCTCTCTCTCTCTCTCTCTCTCTCTCTCTCTCTCTCTCTCTCTCTCTCTCTCTCTCTCTCTCTCTCTCTCTCTCTACACAGGGTTTGACAAGGTTAAGGATCCCTAGCTTTATTGACAGCTATTTATGTGAGTGTGGACTCCTCACCTCGTTCTGTTGGGATCTTAAGTGTGGTAAAAACAGCCTTGTGGTCAGACGATCCAACATAGCCGAGGGGTTGACAAGTGACTATGCCTTCTGCCAGATCACTCACTACTGGGTCAAGGGAGGAGCCAGAGATATGAGTAGGGAAATCAACAAAGTTTCTCATGTCAAACACTGCAAGAAGGTCATCAAAGTCCCTCTGTATAAGATGCTGGTTGAGGTCACCAACAATTATAATATGTTGACAGTTGTGTTGTAGCAGAAGGGAGTCAATATTTTCCATTAGGAAGTTGATAGGGTCTGCGTATTGCCACTGAGGTCTGTACATTGCACATGCTAGTACAGAGGTACTAGTGTTTATACAGAGCTTGAAGAACATCATTTCAAGATGTGTAGGGGTGGCAACATCTATGTGCTGGGCATGAACACTTTTAGAGAAGCACACAGCAACACCACCTCCTTGCCCTTGCCTGTCTCTTCTCATTCATGAGGTGTAGCCAGCAATTCTTGCAAAATTTTCTGGAGTCCTGTCATCCAAAAATGTTTCAACAACAGCTATCATGTCGGGACGTCGAGTGTTCTCTTCCTCTCTCTCTCTTCCTCTCTCTCTCTTCCTCTCTCTCTCTCTCTTCCTCTCTCTCTCTCTCTCTCTCTCTCTCTCTCTCTCTCTCTCTCTCTCTCTCTCTCTCTCTCTCTCTCTCTCTCTCTCTCTCTCTCTCTCTCTCTCTCTCTCTCTCTCTCTCTCTCTCTCTCTCTCTCTCTCTCTCTCTCTCTCTCTCTCTCTCTCTCTCTCTCTCTCTCTCTGTCTCTCTCTCTCTCTCTCTCTCTCTCTCTCTACCTCTCTCTTCCTCTCTCTCTCTCTCTCTCTCTCTCTCTCTCTCTCTCTCTCTCTCTCTCTCTCTCTCTCTCTCTCTCTCTCTCTCTCTCTCTCTCTCTCTCTCTCTCTCTCTCTCTCTCTCTCTCTCTCTCTCTCTCCCTCTCTTCCTCTCTCTCTCTCTCTCTCTCTCTCTCTCTCTCTCTCTCTCTCTCTCTCTCTCTCTCTCTCTCTCTCTCTCTCTCTCTCTCTATCTCTCTTCCTCTCTCTCTTCCTCTCTCTCTCTTCCTCTCTCTCTCTCTCTTCCTCTCTCTCTCTCTTCCTCTCTCTCTCTCTCTTCCTCTCTCTCTCTCTCTTCCTCTCTCTCTCTCTTCCTCTCTCTCTTCCTCTCTCTCTCTCTTCCTCTCTCTCTCTCTTCCTCTCTCTCTTCCTCTCTCTCTCTCTTCCTCTCTCTCTCTCTTCCTCTCTCTCTCTCTTCCTCTCTCTCTCTCTTACTCTGTGTGTGTGTGTGTGTGTGTGTGTGTGTGTGTGTGTGTATGTCTGTCCCAGAGCTGCTCATGAACCAGAATCAAGGACTAAGTCAGTTTATTTAGGCACAGACACACATAAGTACAGTTATCATACATTGTGTAAATTACCTAGGATGACCCCAAAAAAAAGTCAAAGTGCTATATTATACTTATAGATATAAGGCATAATAAGCATTAATGTTGCAAATAATGCACATTTCGGCCACAGTTGTACCTTTCCACTTGTGCAGACATGACGATTCTCCAATGTGTGTAATACCTGTTCGGCTAGTTTACAATAATTGGTCTGTACATGCGTGTCCCATGTGATTCTCAGGTATGTTTGTTATTAACTTAGTTGATTCCTGAATACCAGTCAATACATGCAGTGTTTACATAAGCTGCTATGTATAATAATTTAACTGTTTTTTTGTGTATGTTTACTTGAATAAACAGACTGACTGACTTGGCTTAATGACTTACTGATTGGACTGACTTACTTATTGGACTGACTTACTGATTGGATTGACTGACTTACTGATTGGATTGACTGACTTACTGATTGGACTGATTGACTTACTGATTGGACTGATTGACCTGCTGATTGACTGTACTGACTGACTGTAGTGCACAAATAACCCACACTTTGAAGAGAGGAGCTTTTGACGACATTTCAGTCTGACTTGGACCATTTACAAAGTCACACATTGTAAATGGTCCAAATCAGACCGAAACGTCACCATAAGCTCCTCTCTTCTATGTGCGGGTTATTTGTGTATTGTTCCAGTCATGGTATTGTGCCTTCCTTTTTTGTTATCGGCTATAGTGACTTGGCTGACTGACTGATTTTAGTGACTTACTGACTTGACTGACTGACTGTAGCAAATACCAACCAATTAAAGGAATGAGATTGAGAAAGGGTGATGTGAGATGAGATGCTTGATGCTGAGACGCACTGCCATTTCCACAACCAAAGTTCTAGTACAGCTTAAAATACTGATTGGTTGGAGAGCTGGTCGTAAGTCCATGTGGTCGTTAAACAGGTAGGTCGTTAAGTGAGGAGTACCTGTACTACAGTTATGTCATAAAATAATAGTACAAGTTTATACAGTTTATGTTATTTATGCTCAAGCACTGCTCTGTGTCCTTGGAAGTCCAGGACACTCAAAACCACCCAACAAAGATTGTCATGTCATCTTGAGAGTCCAGTATCTCTTAATGAGTTGTCTTGTTCATCAGAGAGCATGGTAATTTAATTTCTGATGTCTTCTTTGAATCCCTGACATTTTACTTTGCCCACCCTTCTCTGTCAGTCCCACCTTTCTTGCAGAAATTCACCATGATTTCTTAACTGACCCCTCTCCTTTCAGTTGTTTTTCCCCTCAGTACCTTCCCCCAGTTTTCCCCAACCATCTTTCTCGTCTCTGCCATGTAGTGCCTAATAACCCTCATAGGTTTAGTGTTACATATATTTAATGCTTTGTTTTTCATATGCTTTGTTTGCTTTTGGTTATAATGTTCAAGGTAACTAATCCCTGATGTGAAAGTGTGCTAGATCACTTGGGAAAGCTGTTGACTAGAATGTCAATATTCAAGGTATCTTAAGTGTCATATGAAAGTGTGCTAGTGCTCTTAACCCTTAAAATGTCCAAACGTAGATCTACGTTTTTTCAACATTTGAAAATATGTAAAAAAGTAATTTTTTTTTTCTTTTTTACATTTGAAAGCGTTTAAAAAAAGCTTTTTTTTTTTTTTTTAATATATAAAAAACGTAGATCTACTTTTGGAGCGCTACACTTGTGAACGTAGATCTATGTTTGGACAGTTTAAGGGTTAAGAAAGTTATTGACTAGAAGGTGGTGGTAGTGGATGGAGTCTGCTTGTAAACTAAGCTCTAAGGGTACACACTGAGTTCATCAAGTTCCTTTGGACAAAATAATAAGGAAATATGATCAAGACTCATGAAATCATAACACGACTGCAGACAAACTATAAGTGGTTAATGCATTGGCCTGTAAGTTTTGGGACTCACTTTCTATGAGTTCAACCCCCACTCATTCCATTGTTTGAAATTAAGTCAATTCTACTCATCATGATTTTTTTTTCAACAAACCAGCTATATTCCACTGATGCAGGGTAACCTAAAAAGAAAAATCAGAGTTTTTCTTTTTAAATTTAGCAATTCAAACAGAAGAGGTTATTAGCCCTTTGCTCCCAGCATTTAAGTCACCTCTTACTAGACACATGGCTTACAGAGGAAGAATTCTGTTCCACTTCCTCATTGAGAATTCATCATAAATGTTGTGTTTATTTTCAGAAGATACATATAGTGTGGATTTGGAATTTTAGTTTCTATATGTACATAAAACGGCTGTGTATCTCGTTTAGAAGAACCAAAAAAAAATAAAAAATAAAATTATATACTGTATAAGGTTAGAGTTACATTACTTAAGAAGTTCATGTAAATATATAATGGTTGCCTAACTATGAGTAGCAGTAGTAATAGTGATGAGAAGAATGTTAGTATTAGTGTTAATAAAGCATAATGAATATAAGGTATGGGATACTGAACAGAAATTAAGCTAAAACTGAAATAGATATTATAAACATTGGAGTTGAACACTATGTTAATATTTGAATCTTAGTGAAGTAATGTTATAAGTGCTGCATACTGGGTATATTTTACTTGTAAAAGTTAGACTTTGGGAGAACTATTGGTACTGAGATTTGGAGACTGGCTTCAAACCATGTCATGTTCTTCTCCAGTGCTTCCTTGCCTGTCCATTTTCACCTGCCTCTTTTCCTGGGCCAGCCTGTGTTCTTTGCCTTTGACAGTCAGTTATGTATTTGCTCTTTGAAGATAGTTCACTGCCTTTGTTGCAGATACAATGTACCCTTCCTCTTCCCCTTTCCTCTCTCTCTCTTAGGAGGACCCTCTTTTCCTCTAGAATATTGATGCTGTCATGGAGGTGCAACACTTCCTCACCAAACAGGCCTTGGAAGACAACAAGAGTCTACTTTGCCCTCCATCTCCGAGAACCTGCCTGCTCTCCAGGCTGACATACTCTCACCTGCTCTCCAGGCTGACATACTCCCACCTGTTCTACAGGCTGACATACTCCCACCTGCTCTACAGGCTGACCTTCATGCATCTTTGCTTGCTTTGGATCCCATCAGTCATCGTACTTGGAATGCACTGGAGTGTGCCTTCACTAACCCACATGAGGTAATGTGGGTTCTCCATTCTTCCCTGTTCTCTAAGGCCTGCGTGGATGGAGGGTTCAAGCAGATGGGCCGGGATGCCAGCTCGAGCATCGAGATGTCGCTCGTCCTTCCTGGCTAAGGGTACCATGCTCTCAGGCATCGTTGAGCTGGGTAAGTGGAAGGTGATATGTTAGGAGGCTTGTGCCTCCATGCTTGTTTCCTCATGTCTCTATGGAAAAATTTGGGCCCATTTCTGAGGAGCTGACCAGTGTGTAGATCTTCACTTATTTACTCTCATACAATTGGGAGGACTTAATGTGGTTGGAGACTTTATAAATCTTGTCCCTACTTAGTCAGTATGATTCAGCAGAGATGGAGACAGTCTCACTTGATTGCTTTCTCTTTTGTTTTTTCTCTACCCATTTTTTCCCTATGGTGCCTCAACTGCTTTTAGCTTGAGCACACCAGTCTGTCTTGTGTCAGTAAGATTAGATGCTCCAACTGTAACAGGTTTTAATTCTTTAAGTCACTGTTGGGTCTTTCAACTGCCATATCTTATGTTACTTTTATTCCAGGAGCTGTCATATATACTCCCCCTCTACTCAGCGTAATGCCAAATACTTGCCACAATCAAGCAAGTGGTAGTGTCCTCCTTTTGCTCTCAGAGTGTGACAGTTGCTTTGTGTCATGATTTTCTCTTCAGGATGTTGTCCATTTGCCTTTCTTTCTCCTCCTTTCCCTGCTGCTAGGTTGCCAGCCTTCCTAGTGTCTGAAGGGTTGGTGGTAAATGTGGCATGAAACTGGTATGGTATGTTTCACTGCCTCTTCTTGTGGATGAAGATGACCCAACTTGTCCACCATTTCAACATCAGTACTGATGCTCTTTCACCTTTGTGTTCCTGTGCTCACAGTGTACACAGACTCTTCATTATTGGGACATTGCTGTGCCTGCCCCTCAACAGGACCTGGTATTGGATGTAGAGCCATTGGAGATCATGCCCTGCTTACTTGCCTACAGTTTCCCATTCAGTACCCATTTCCATTTTATGTGGCCCTTTGTGCCCTGGAGTGGTTATACTGACCTGCCTGGTCTCTTCCTCCCATGTTCTTTCTGTTTCTCTTCCCTTTAGCCACTTTAGTCTTCCTTCTGCCCTCTAAGGTTGCTACTGCTTCCTTTTGTTCCACTCTTCTGGGCAGTTTGTGTTTGTCTTTGGCTGGTACATTTCAAGGGAGACATTCATTTTCCTCACAGGTAGTTAGTTGTTCTGAGATTTGGCTGCATTCTAGCTACACATCTTGGGTGCTTGAGTATACTCTGCAACACACTTGGACTGAAAAATATTGGGAGGAGGAGGAGGAGGAGGCTACCATTTTGGTGAACGGCTGGCTTTATTCCAGTCAGCAGGATTGGGGTGGGATCATGGAGACTTTTAAGGAGCATAGTGTCCTTCATACCCAGTACATTCACAGCCTAATCATGGGTTTATGTGGTATTTGTCCATTACTTTAGCTGGCTCCTTATCTAGTGCTCATCGTAGGAAACTACCTCACCTTTTATAAGAGACACCCCCTTCCTACTGGGGTGGCTAATACCATCATTCTTTGACTTTCTCCTTACCCTGGGTGACTTTTGTAGTGGAGCAGATCATTACCTCCACTGAGGTGTTCAGAACCATTCATGGCTGATAATCATCTTCTGGTCCTCCTATGCTTAGGGGCCTTTCCTTCTTGTGGTCTGGGTCGCCTGGTGCTCACCTGCTGAAAGACGACAGTCAGATGGAAAAACTTTGGGAGAAGAGGCTTGCTTAGGTTACAGTCCCTTCTGGGATTATTGAGTAGCCTTCTTGGTACCCCTTTCTCCAGCTTAAACTCCTTCATGGGAAGGGGTGGCCTTGAAGCTGGTGAGGGGCTCTTGATCCAAGGAATTGGAGCTACCCATGCCTTCCTCGGATCAAACCTGATTTCTCAGGTGCTATATGACAATATGGGCTTAGTGCTTGCCCATAAATTTAATGATAGCACTTCTCTGTTATAATAATAAAAATCCAACTTGACGAGTGTTATTTCTGTTTAAGCCATGACACTGTCTTCTTTGTTTCCTTATTTTAATTGCCCATTTATGTAATTTCAACATTGTCAATTATGCATAAGTATGTTTACAAATGACCATTCATGGAGGCTGAGGGTACTAACTTCAAACACTGCCAGTCAGGTGTATGTACCTAACTAATCAGATAGGTAGGAAAATAATATGAAGGTGACTGCCACAGCTTAATTAGACTCTTAATCCTAGTTCATTCTTAATATCCTGAGTGACAAGTAATCATGAGCAGTGTTAATCTACCAACCATACATAATAACAATCAAAAGCAGATATTGTGGTATTTACTAAGCCTGAACACAGAGAACTGGTATATTTGTCTAATTTATTTTAAGAACTGTGTAATAGTAGATCAAGTTAAATATAATGACCACCAAATTATAGGCTCATGTATAGAACTGTAATACCTGGCCAGCATTCAAAATGTATAGAATTGTTCTGTCTAGTGAATATAGAAATAAAAGTTACAAAAAAATACTGAATCAAAATATAACTGAAAACAATTAATTCATATTTGATAAATTAAAATTTGAAAATTAATGAAGGATGCTGCTTGTCATAAATGAGTGGAATAAATTAATATATGGCATCACTGAAGCAAATACTTTGGATTGCTTTCCCTCGATGTCAGTGGAGGGCTCTTGATCCAAGGAAATGAAGCTAACCTCCCCTTGGATAGTGTCTGATTGCCTCCCATTGTCCAGGTGCTGTATGACTCCTATGGGTCAAGCTCTCCCCTACAAATATAATACAGTATATGGGGAAGTGGAGCAGAATTCTTCCTCCGTAAGCCATGCATATCGTAAGAGGCGACTAAAATGCCGGGAAAAGGGGGCTAGTAACCCCCTTCTCCTTTATAAATTACTAAATTTAAAAAGAGAAGCTTTTGTTTTTCTTTTCAGGTCACCTTGCCTTGGTGGGATATGGCATGTTTGTTGAAAAAAAAAGTAGGGTTATTTCAAGAAGAGTTGGACAGATGTGTGGAAATGGTTGGATGAGAGTTAGACCTAACTAGTATGGTCCAGTGGGTCTGTTGCAGTGCTCCTCTATTCTTGTTACGATAGATTAAAGTACTGACTCACGAAATCGTAATGACACGATTGCAAACAAACCATACCACAGGTGGGGATTGAACTCGTGGCGAGTGAGTCATAAAACTCTAGGCCAGTGTGTAAACCACTGGCCCAGTGGCTTACATGCTAGCCTGGAATTTTACAATTCATTCGCCACAAGTTCAAGCCCTGCCCATGGTATAGTTTATGAAAATACTGATTTGGCAATACAGTATAGATATGTCTAGCATGGTTCAGTAAGCCTACTGTAGTGCCCTAATGTTCTTGAATAGGAATTAAAATATTCGTTTGGTTGTAGTTGTAGATGAGGGAATGCCTTAAATTCTTTGATATGTACTCACTGGAGCAGAGGAGAGATGCCCAATAATTATTTACAGTATTTTATTAATGCATCGGCCGTGTCCCACCAAGGTAGGATGGCCTGAAAAAGAAAAACTTTCATCGTCATTCACTCCATCACTCTCTTGCCTGAGGTGCACTTACATTACAGTTATAAAACTGCAACATTAACACATGATAATATATACCTGGAAAGTACTTGAGATCCTGGTCTCAAATCTGCACGCTGCCATAACATACTGGAGTGAGAGATTCCGGAGGAAGTGCAAAATAAACCCAGTGAAAAGCAGAGGTATGGTGGGCACAATAAGGGAGCACTGTATCAACATCTGTGGCTCCAGGTTATTCAACATCTTACCAGAAGATATCAGAAACACTGCTGGAACAAGTGTAGAAGTCTTCAAGAGGAAGCTGGACAAGTATCTTCAATCATGTGCCAGATCAACCAGGCTGTGATGGATATGTGAGGCAGTGGTCCACCAGCAGCAACAGCCTGGTTGACCAGGCTATCACCAGACAAGCCTAGCCCATGGCCAAGCCCTGGGAGTAGAAAGACTCTTGAAACTCCTCAAAAGTACACGTATATCAAAGGAAGGTAATGTGCTGGTAAGCAGGACCTTCTTTTGTGAATAAGACACAAATGTGGTACTAGGATTTATATTAAGGAGACTTCACCAGCCAAAGGTATTATTAATCCAATACAGAGAACCAAAGATTATGCTGTATACATATACATCAGGTCAAAGTCTAGTGTTGTATGTGGGGGAAAGGGCTAAATGACAGCTATGTCTGGTTTGAGCTAAATGATAGCTGTGTCTGGTGACAGCATCTGAAATTATAAAAGTACCAGCATTCTGGGGGATGGCATTTTTCTCCCACCAAGGCAGTATAACCCAAAGAACAAAACATTTACCATCATTCATTTATTTGCCTTCTTTCCAAAGGTAAGCTGATTTTGACATCACAAACAGATTACCCTTCTGCCTGCTTTTTCAGCATCCAAGACTCAAGTCTGGCTAACCATTATCCCTGAATCCCTTCATAAAAGTTATCTTGCTCATGCTCCAACAGCACATCCTTTAAATAACCGCTTGTCTCCATTCACTCTTCTCTAACATGCTATTGGTAGTTGCAATAAGAGCAGATTCTAACAATGTCTATGATGCTGATCGGTTTCTTTGATGACTGATTTGGTGTATCTGCAGCCAGCAGTAACAGCCTGGTTGCTTAGACCCTTATCCACCACATGGCCTGGTCTCAGACCGGGCTGCGGGGGCATTCATCCCTGAAACCCTCTCCAGGTATCTCCAGGTAATGGTAGTGTCAGTGTATAGATGCATCATGTGTTCCTGGTTGAATTGTGCCAAGCTTCTTGAAGTCTTTCCAGTGTATAGTTTGTCACACTCCCCACATGGGATGGTATAGACGGTCTGTGTTTCTCTTTGGTACCAAGTCCAGTGATTCATTCTTTTCAGATATTTTAATTTTGTATGCAAAACAAATTAATTATACAGCTTTTATACTGTATCAGGTTTGTTTATCTGTGTTGTTATATAGAGAAAACAATCACAAAAAATAACATTGCATGTACTGTGCTGTTCTGTACAACAGTACATCATTATTCTGTCATTCAAGGTGAATAAATTAACAATTTCTTTTTACTATTTTATGGATGCTTTTGTACCTGTACAATATATTATGTGTGCAACAGACATTATATCAGTTATCTATATGTTATAGTACAGTATCCAAATCTTAGGTTATTTATGGTAAGGTTTAGAAGGAATTGTGTGGTCTTGGAGCTTGCAAGTCTTACACACTTGCTAAACTGAAATTTCGCTTCCTATTCTGAAAAGTAGGTTTAGCGCTTCATTTTTTATAATAATAATAATAATAATAATAATAATAATAATAATAATAATAATAATTTGGAAAGTCAAAGAACAATGTGGGATGTTCAAAAAAGATTTTTGTTGGTCAGAATGAAATTGCAGCTTCTGAGGTCAGAGATACACCATTTGGTTTTGGAATTGCAATCTTAGCTATGAAAATATTCATTAATTAATAAATATTTATTATGTATGATGTAGAAATAGTTTTCATATCTACCAATTAATGTTTTAATTTGTTATATACCCAGAAATAATAATCCTGTGGGTGTGGAAATTTAAAAAAAATATTTTCTTACAATTTGAAGATTCATTTTCTACATGCAATAAAAGAAAAATATAAATATTGGATGATGATCAAATTTATGGGGTGTTCAAGTTGATGAAAAATTATCACTTTGGCAACAGCAATATAAGTGCTCTG
This sequence comes from Cherax quadricarinatus, assembly GCF_038502225.1. Taxonomy (NCBI): domain Eukaryota; kingdom Metazoa; phylum Arthropoda; class Malacostraca; order Decapoda; family Parastacidae; genus Cherax; species Cherax quadricarinatus. Next base: position 12,018,843 of record NC_091377.1, on the reverse strand, counting down.
AAGATTATTTTTTTTTTTTCAACACACCGGCCATCTCCTACCGAGGCAGTGTGACCCAAAAAAGAAGCACTTTAAAAATCACTGTCCTTCAGAGTTTTACAATTTATTGATGCCTAATTATGTTTGGTTTTCAAATACAGTGGTACCTCAAGTTACGGACTTAATTCATTCCAGAAGGCTGTTCGAGTGCTGATATCGAATGAATTTGTTCCCATAAGGAATAATGTAAATTAGATTAGTCCATTTCAGACCCTCGAAAATACACTTACATAATTGTTCGAGTTGGGAGCTGTTCAGAACTCGAGGTACCACTGTATTTTTTTTTTTTTTTAATGTCTAGCACTAGTTTCTTATGATCTTAGAAATACTTCAGGGAGTTATAGTATTCAAAACTCTGGGATACATATTCCAACAAAACCCCACTTGGAATAAATAATATAAATTGGTATGTATGATGGTTTTTCTTATTTATTTATGATTGTTTTGGTTTTTAATTTTAACAGTGTACAAGGAAATTCTGTATGACAATTGTTTCAAGGTGTGATTCTCATCAAAACATGGAAATACAGTGGAACCTTGGTTTTTGTATGCCTTAGTCTGTATGTAAAACTATAGTTATTCTGTATAAAATGTATTTTTTTTTTAATATTTCCCATAAGAAATAATGTAAATCCAATTAATCCATTCCAGACACCCAAAAATATTAACAAAAAATACATTTTATAGAGAATAACTATAGTTTTACATACAGACTAAGGCATATGAAAACCAAGGTTCCACTGTACATCACATTGTTTGGATTTCTTGGGTTATCCTAAATACATGTACATAGTGTGCTTTATTGTTGAATTCCACTGTAGTATCACAAAATTGCAATAAACTTGGAACAAACAAGGCATTTTCCTGCCTACTTCACACACTTTCAAAGTGCAGTAGTACTCAAAATATGGAAATAAGTCACTGTTGGGTTGGACTTTATTGGGTTATCTAAGGATAAAAATCTACACACAGTAGTGTGCTTTTTGACTGAATTCCACTGTTAGTACCATAAACTTGTAATAAAATTAGAAGAAATAAGGCATACTCTTGCCAGTTCCACACCCTGTTTGCTGGGAGGGAAGCTGGTTGTGTCAAGACTGGTTGCATTATTTACGTCTGCTACTGAGGCAGCATTTCCCATGATGCATTGTATTGACCTGCCTGGTCTTAGATTTTTCCAGGTGCAGGGAAGTGATAGGCACCTTAAACTGTTAAGTTGAGTAGGCCAAGTTGAAGCCATAAAAATATTGTGTTCTAGTACGTCGAACACAGTCTGGCCGTCTGTACTAGTACAGTGAACCCCCGCATAACGATTACCTCCGAATGCGACCAATTATGTAAGTGTATTTATGTAAGTGCGTTTGTACGTGTATGTTTGGGGGTCTGAAATGGACTAATCTACTTCACAATATTCCTTATGGGAATAAATTCGGTCAGTACTGGCACCTGAACATACTTATGGAGTGAAAAAATATCGTTAACCAGGGGTCCACTGTACTGTACATCATATGCAATTTAAGGGTAAAGATAGTGAAAATATGTTAATTTGTAATAGGTATTTCTAATAATTCAGTTAAGGATGTTACAAGATATATGATTTAGTTAAATTGCTGTATATTTTACCTTTATTTATTTGTCTTCATATATATAAGATGTATATTTTTAGTGTTCTTTCTTTGGGAATAATTTATTTTTTGTTGTGTGGTACCTCTCAAGCTTTACATAACTTAGGGCCTCAGGATGCTATACAGTATCATAATCCAGCCCTACTTGGAGACATTTGCTATGGGGAAAGGGCTCTAGGACTCGACTCTACCGAGCTCCCTTCGTCAAATATTCCTCCCCACTCCAGGTCATGACAATCCCTGAGCTTCACTTGTGAGGGGTCGCTCAACGGACCCCATCTCCTCTTGGGAGTTACACCCACGGGCCATACTCCAAGTGACAGCACATACATTACCGGTAACTGAACTCTTACCTGTTTCCTTGCCACATCCTCAACTAGCACTACTCTTCACACTTTTCCTACTGACTCGTCATTCTTCTCAATCTCAATGACTGAATCAGCCTCTCACATCATGCCTGCATTATCAAGAGACAAAGACACCTAGCCACTCATTGCAGCTTTCTTCATATATGATCAGAGAACTATCCTAGGTAAACAATAAAATGGCACAGTACTGTGACTGGAACAATACACAAATGACCCGTATGTAGGAGAGAAAAGCTTACGATGCCATTTTGATCCTACTTGGATCATTTACCAAAACATCATTGTAAGCTTCTCTCTGCTATATGTGGGTTATTTGTGTACTATCCCAGGCACGTTAGCATGGGCCCCACTGTGACGACAAATGCAAGTATCCCAGACAAGTTCATATCTCATAGGTAGAGGTTCCAACCATTCTCAGTGGTTTTTCAGCATAGAAGTGGCACATTACATGATCACAAACTATTCTCGGGTAAGTTCTTTACCAAGTAGGAGTTCCAGTGTGGCTATGAGCATACAAACAAACAAACTTTATTCCATTTTGCAATATTACAAAATGTAGTTTACATGTAATAAAAATTGTTGAGCAGAAAAGTGAGGTAGCTAAGTGAACAGTAGTACAATTTTTACAATAGCATGGAGTCTACTGTAACCTTTAACTCGGCCAGTTACAAAATTGTATACATGTACAGAGCATACATTAGAGCATGTAGAGTATGCTTTAGAGCTCACAATGGTGCTTGTCCCTGGTCCTTTTATAACAGCCTGGTAACCTGGTGCTGTTGTAGACAGTGGCAGGAAGCTGGCCATTATGAAGGATTGGTGTTTTCCCAAATCATGGAAGATTAGCAGGCTCACTCAGTGACATGTAGCTGTGCAACACACAAGGTAACATACCCTGGCACAAAGCTTGGTAAATACTAAGTTTGGCCCTAGATTCTGAGACACACTTGGCAGATTGAGATGTTCTGTATTCTCAGCAGTACTCAGGGTTCAGGGCGACTGATAAATGAGACATTTGTACAGCATTTGGATATCTTTATTCTGGAAATGTTTTGCCAGTCAGTGGTTTCTTCAGTCCAGTGCAGAGAAAGGTGGAAGTTGAGGAGTTTGAGATAGTCAGTCTCTCAGCCTAGGGTCAATGTATTCACATCGACTCCAGACTGAGGGACTGATTACCTCAAACTCTTCCTCATCTTCCACTTCTTTCTTCATTGGACTGAAGAAATAACTGACTTGTTAAATGTTTCCAGAATAAAGATACCCATATGTTGCACAAGTGTCTCATTTATCAACTTGTGAGTTTTCTAAACCATTTATTCAAATTCAGAGGGCTGTTGCATTTGTAGTGGCCTTCCATTACTAGTTACATAACTCTTATGTTATAAGACATTAATTCCTTTAAAATAATTTGTCTCATCCATGTTTATGAGTCTTGGGGAAGTTTTCACCTTAAATTTAGAAGAGTTATATAAGTATACTTTGAACATTTTGTTTACATAAATAACCCGCACATAGAAGAGAGGGGCTTACAACGACGTTTCGGTCTGATTTGGACCATTTACAAAGTCACACTAACGAAAAGGAGAGGAGGGAGTATATATAGGCAGGAGGTGGTAGTGGTAGTAGTGGAGGTAGAAGGTAGTATGGAGGAGGAGGAGGAGCTAGTCAGATACTGAGAAAGAGGAGCACTGCAAGGGAGCTAGGTGCCCACAGAGGGTAAGAGTAAGAACGCATGTGCGGGTTATTTGTGCATTGTTCCAGTCATGGTATTGTGCCTTTTTTTTTGTTAACATTTGGTTTGTTTACAAATGTTGTTATGAATCTAAGAAAGTTTTTTTTTTTACCTCCGGACTATTGCATTTTTAAGAATTCGAACAAACTTCATATTGGTACAGAATTATGAGAAACAGGGTGAGAATGCACTTGCAGACTAGATTTGAAATGTGGACGTGTCAAACTTGCAGTATACAAGGAGCCAGCTTGTCCGCATATTGTACAGGTCCACATCCCTTTTTCCGAAATTCTGAAATTCGAAAAGTTCCAAACACCAAAGTTTTTTAGTGGAGTGCGGAGTGTCAGTCATCTCCGTGCCGGGTCATGCTGCCACGTGGCGGCTTTGAGAATCATTTTGAAATTCGAAACAATACAGGCCCCAAGGGTTTTGGATAAAGGGATGTGCACCTGTATCTGGTTTATTATCCAGGTGATTTTACACACCAGGTACTAAATATCTCCCCAACTTATAACAAAAATGTCTTTTTAGAGTTTCCTGTTTTCTTTTACGCTTTTGGCATTGCACTAACTAAGCAAGAACTCTAGTTAATAAAAGGCACGCATGATTAACCAGCTAGTTCTCAAACCACAGCGGATATACAGTGGAACCTCGGTACTCGAACAATTTGATATTAGAGCGCTTTGTTCGGTAAACTAATCACTCAGTAGTCGACCATTTGCTTGGCACTCAGCCAAAGAAACACGCTCTGCCAGAACTTTGCTGTAAACTATTTCATGTTTCTTTGCATTTTTATTTTTTTTTATTAACACACTGGCCAATTCCCACCAAGGCAGAGTGGCCCGAAAAAGAAAAACTTTCACCATCATTCACTCCATCACCGTCTTGCCAGAAGGGTGCTTTACACTACAGTTTTTAAACTGCAACATTAACACCCCTCCTTCAGAGTGCAGGCACTGTACTTCCCGTCTCCAGGACTCAAGTCCGGCCTGCCGGTTTCCCTGAACCCCTTCATAAATGTTACTTTGCTCACACTCCAACAGCACGTCAAGTATTAAAAACTATTTTTCTCCATTCACTCCTATCAAACACACTCACGCATGCCTGCTGGAAGTCCAAGCCCCTCGCACACAAAACCTCCTTTACCCCCTCCCTTCAACCTTTCCTAGGCCGACCCCTACCCCGCCTTCCTTCCACTACAGACTGATACACTCTTGAAGTCATTCTGTTTCGCTCCATTCTCTCTACATGTCCAAACCACCTCAACAACCCTTCGTCAGCCCTCTGGACAACAGTTTTGGTAATCCCGCACCTCTTCCTAACTTCCAAACTACGAATTCTCTGCATTATATTCACACCACACATTGCCCTCAGACATGACATCTCCGCTGCCTCCAGCCTTCGCCTCGCTGCAACATTCATCACCCATGCTTCACACCCATATAAGAGCGTTGGTAAAACTATACTCTCATACATTTCCCTCTTTGCCTCCAAGGACAGAGCTCTTTGTCTCCACAGACTCCTAAGTGCACCGCTCACCCTTTTCCCCTCATCAATTCTATGATTCACCTCATCTTTCATAGTCCCATCCACTGACACGTCCACTCCCAAATATCTGAATACATTCACCTCCTCCATCCTCTTCAAGGGGGGCTCCTTGGCGTGGTGAAGAGGCTCTTGGTCTGAGGAATTAGACCTGTCGGTCTCCTTCCCCAGACCGAACCTAATTACCCCCCCAATCCCCTGTTCCCTATCCCATCCTCCCCTTTTTCCTTTCCTTCTCCTCACCCCTCCCTTTTGCCCTTCCTTTTTGGCCTTTTTTTTTTTTTTTTTTTTTTTTTTTTTACCACAGGCACGCTAGTTCCTAGGTAGGGGAAAGGGTACCGGGGTCCATCCCATTCCGTTGAGGTTCTTGGCGGTGGCATAGTTTGCCGTGGAATCTGGATTGCCTGGGGATGTCCCGATCCCTCTCCGGTATCCCGGAGGGTGGCTTTGGGTGTCTCTCGGGCGACGGGTGTATCTCTGGAAGCCACCTTTCGGATTCCAGGGGTGGTGGCCGAAGGAGGTATGCTTTGTGGTGGATTTCCGGCCGCCCTCTCTTTTGTCCACTGAGGTAGCTCGGCAGATGTGAGGTTGCTATCCCGGATTGCCGGTTTACTGGCATGATGGGTAGGGTATGGCACGGGTTCCATGCTGCATCTGCGCTACTTGTGGTGCTGAGGTCCTCTTGGGCGCGGAGGGAGATTTCTGGCCCTTTCATTCCTCCTAGGAACTATCCCTCCCCGGTCCCCCCTTTTTTTATTCTTTTTTTTATTTTTATTTTCTTTTCTTCTTTCTTTTTTTTTTCTTAAAAACAAAAAGAAAGAAGTAACTTAACCATGGCAGCCCTAGTCCATGAACCTGCTACCCCCGGGCCCCTTCATGATACCGCACCCCGTTCTGACCCCGCCTCGTCTTTGGACCACTCTTCGGACACTCCTCATGCCTCTGTACCTCTTGCCGGTGCTGTTTCCTCACCCGCTTCAGGTACTGAGGCCTCGACTGACTCCTTCGATTTATCTGACCTTCGCTCTCCTCTGACTATGCTTCCGGCCTCTCCTCCTACGGTGCGGCAATTTTCGAATCGCCGACCCATTTCACGTCGGACCAACTCTGGTCCCACGCCTAAACGCCAGTGACAATTACCTGCTGAGGATACTTCTCCACCTTCTCGTTCTTCTCAGAAAAGATCGACACGTCCTTCACTACCTTTCCACACTCAGTTTCAGACTGCACAATCGACTAAATTCTTCACTTTACGACCGACTTCCTCTACTGCCTATCTTTCTGACCACAGTATTGGCAAGGCACTCCTACGCTATGTTGGTAAAGATATTTCTTTTCATTCTCTTAAGAGCGGTACGCGCATCATCACCGTACAGAATGCTACCCAGGCTCATGAGCTTTCTCGTCTTTCCCATATTGATACTGTTCCTGTCACTTTCGAAAAACATCATTCCCTCAATTCTTGTAGTGGTACCGTCATTCTGCCCCATACCATAGTTCAACAAAACTTCCAGACATGTGGCACTGACATTCTTGAACAGCTGGAACTCCAAGATCTCCCAATCCTCAAGGTAGACACTTACGTTCTTCCTGCCCACGGGCGGAGACGATACCCTAGCAATGTGGCTCGTTTAACTTTTGACAGCCGTGAACTCCCATCCTCAGTTTATGTAGCAGGACATCGGTTACAAGTTCGAAAGGTGATCCCTACACCGCAACAGTGTAGAAATTGCTGGCGATTTGGCCATCCAGCAAAATATTGCAGATCTATCGCCGAATGCCCAGTCTGTGGTGCCGATGACCATTCTAATACGTCTTGCAATCGACCTCCCTCTTGCCTTAATTGTCATGAGGCTCACCCTTCGTACTCTCGCCATTGTCAAGTCTACTTAAACGAACGGGAAATCCGTTACCTCAAAGAGGCAGAAGGTCTCCCTTATGCCATGGCAGTTTCTCATCTCCGCCTTCAAGGGAGACTACCTCGTGTTTCTTATTCCCGTGTTTCAAAACGTACCCCACTTCTGGTATCCCATCTTCTGCACCCACCTCTGTGGTTACCTCTCCCATAGTCACTCCTGTATCTAATTCTTTTGCTGTCCTCGGCTCAGACATCCCTACTTCAACGCCTCAGTCTGATCTCGCTTCTTCGTGTTCTCTCTCACAAGCCTCAGTAGCGATGAGATCTCGTATGACACCTCCTCCCAATCGTCCCTCTACTTCTCAAAGGTCATAAAAACGTTCGTTAACACCTCCTACCCATCTTCCACCTCCTCATTTTACCTTCCCTGTCTCTGTACCTGGTTCTCCCCCTCTCACTGGCTCTGTTACAAGTGTAGAGGTTCACCCTCCTCCTCGTACTGTACCTTCCTCCCCTGTTCCCTCCCAAGTTTCTTCCTCTTCTGCCACCTCCCAGGTTTCTGCCTCTTCTGTCCCCTTCCATGCTTCTTCAGTTCCCTCCACCTTTTCGCCCCCCCCCCCTACCTTGGTAGAGTCCAATACAGTTCCAATCTTTACTCATCCTCCCCCTACCATTTCCAATATTGTCTCCCATACGACGTCTCTGAATTCCGAAACACTTGAAGCAATCTCTGAATATATTGCAGAGACCAAACCATCAATGGACACTGATCCACCCTCTGCTCCTTCTCTCTCCTCTGCTCCATCTGTGCAACTCCTTTCTTCACAGCGCACCGTTCCTTCACTGCTTGAACGTTTTCCACTACCTCCGCATGTGGACTTTTCTAACCCCTCTAGTCCGTAGGAACCCTTACCTGCGAATTTCAGGTATCTTTATCATTGCCTATCATGGCCTATTTACAGTGGAATATACGCGGCCTCAGGGGCAATCGGGGTGAGCTTCAGATGTTACTCTCCCAGTTTTCCCCTGTTGGTGTTTGCTTACAGGAACCAAAATTACACTCTGCTGTTATCTCTCCCATCTCAGGCTATAATTTATTGTATTCTTCAGATCCTTTTCCTGATGGGACCTTTAATGAAAGTGCCCTTCTTCTACGCACTGATATTCCATACCATCAGCTATTTGTTCGTACTTCGCTGCATTACACAGCAGCCCGTATCCACTTGCATAGGTGGTATACGCTCTGTTCTTTATATCTCTCTCCTCGGGCATTATCTATTCCGGATATTGCTTTTCTTGTTTCGTTATTACCGCCACTGATTCTGTTACTTGGTGATTTTAATGCCCACCATTTCCTCTGGGGGGGTCTCACTGTGATTCCCATGGCATTCAGTTAGAGGCTTTTCTTGCCACCCACCCCCTCCATGTTTTAAATACAGGTACTCGCACCCATTTTGATCCTCGGACTCACACTCTCTCTTGCATCGATCTCTCAGTCTGCTCTTCCTCCGCCGCATTAGTCTTCACTTGGTCTGTTCTCCCGGACTTACATGACAGCGATCATTTCCCAATCATTCTTACTTCCCCTTCATATTCACCACCTCTTCGCATCCCACGCTGGCAATTTGATCAGGCAACCTTTACTCACACCTAACTGTTTTTAGAGAGGTTCCTTCTTCGTCCTCCATCGATGAGCTTTTACACCTCTTCTCGTCCTTTGTTTTAACCACAGCTTCTCATTCTATACACCAAACTTCAGGCAGGCATTCTCAGAAATGCGTGCCTTGGTGGTCTCCTGCTTGTGCTCGTGCAGTACGTTTGAAACGCGCTGCATGGGGCAGGTATCGGTACAGTAGAACCACAGAGAGACTTCTTGATTTTAAGCAGAAGCATGCGATTGCTCGCTGTGTCATCTGTGACGCTAAACGCACTTGCTGGCGAGATTATGTCTCCACCATCACCTCTGCTTCCTCTATGAGTGCAGTCTGGAAAAAAGTACGAAAACCGAGTGGTAAATATTCTCCTGACCCGGCTCCTGTTCTGCGGGTTGCCGGTGTTGAAATAGCAAACCCACTAGATGTTGCCAATGAAATTGGCAATCATCTGGTCTGTATTTCTCAGGGACTCCATCTATGCCCCTCATTTCTTTCCTCAAAGTCTGCCAGAGAGTTAGCACCCTTGGACTTTTCTTCTCTCAGAGAAGAACAGTATAATGTGCCTTTTACACTTCAAGAACTGGAGGCAACACTCTCAGCTTGCCGATCATCGGCAGCTGGGCCCGACGACATTCATATTCGTATGCTACAACATTTACATCAGTCAGCCCTTGCAGTCCTATTACGCCTTTACAATCTTATTTGGTCACAAGGAGTTCTTCCACAGCTGTGGAAATCCGCCATTGTTCTCCCTTTCCGCAAACCAGGCACTACGGGACATGAAACCTCCCACTATCGTCCCATTGCTCTTACCAGTGCAGTTTGCAAAGTGATGGAACGCCTAGTAAATAGACGTTTAGTGTGGTATTTAGAGACACACAACAGTCTCTCCACTCGTCAATATGGCTTTCGTAAGGGACGTTCTACCATAGACCCCTTACTACGCTTGGATACGTATGTTCGTAATGCCTTTGTGAATAACCACTCAGTTATTGCCATATTTTTTGACCTTGAGAAGGCATATGACACAACTTGGAGGTATAATATTTTAGCCCAAGCCCACTCCTTAGGCCTTCGAGGCAATCTACCATCCTTCCTTAAGAACTTTTTAACTGACAGGCATTTCCGTGTTCGGGTTAATACTGTGCTCTCCCTGGACTTTATCCAAGCTGAAGGTGTCCCCCAGGGATGTGTTCTAAGCACAACACTTTTTCTCCTTGCTATTAATGATTTGGCCTCTAGTCTTCCATCAAATATTTGGTCATCACTCTATGTTGATGACTTCGCTATTGCCTGTGCAGGCGCTGACTGTCACCTCATTACTGTTTCTCTCCGGCATGCAGTCGACTGTGTTTCCAATTGGGCCACCACACGTGGGTTTAAATTTTCCAGCACTAAAACCCACCAAATTACTTTCACTAGACGCTCTGTCATCTCCGATCATCCTTTGTACCTCTATGGCTCCCGTATCCCTGAACGTGATAGTCAAGTTTCTGGGCCTCCTCTTTGATCGTAGGTTATCCTGGAAACCTCACATTACCTCTCTGAAGGCAACTTGTCACAGCCGGCTGAACCTTCTTAAAACCCTTGCTCATCTTTCATGGGGAGCTGATCGTCGAAGCCTCCTTTGCCTACATTCCACCCTTATTTTATCGAAACTTGATTATGGTGACCAGATCTATTCAGCGGCATCTCCTGCTACTCTCTCTAGCCCTAACCCCATTCATCACCAAGGATTACGTTTATGCCTTGGTGCTTTTCGCTCTTCCCCTGTCGAGAGCCTCTATGCAGAAGCGAACGTTCCATCCTTATCCGATCGCCGTGATGCCCATTGCCTGCGCTACTATGTACTCTCTCATGATCTCCGCAATCCTTCCATTTATAGAATAGTCACTGATATTAGTAGACATTCTTTATTTGTTCGCCGCCCCTGTTTACTCCGTCCCTTCTCTCTTCGCCTTCATTCGCTCTTGTCTTCTCTTCAATTACCACCTTTCTATGTTCATGTATCATCTCACTTTTCCTTACCCCCTGGGAAGTTCCAGCTGTTCGAGTCTGTTCTTTCTCTCTCCCTTGCTCGAAAGCCCAACTGTCTACGATCGCTTCCCGCTCTTTTTCTTGACCACTTTCACTCTCATTCTCATGCCATTGCTGTGTACACAGATGGCTCTAAGTCTTCTGGCGGCGTAGGATTCGCAGCAGTGTTTCCAGACAGCGTCGTACGAGGGCATTTACTATCTTCGGCTAGTATTTTTACTGCTGAATTGTATGCCATCCTTGCAGCACTTATCCGTATTGCATCTATGCCTGTGTCATCATTTGTGGTTGTCTCAGACTCCCTTAGTGCTTTACAGGCTATACAGAAATTTGATACACCTCACCCCATAGTCCTCCGTATCCAACTTTGGCTACGCCGCATCTTTACCAAACATACCTCTTCAAGGGGGGCTCCTTGGCGTGGTGAAGAGGCTCTTGGTCTGAGGAATTAGCCCTGTCGGTCTTCTTCCTCAGACCGAACCTAATTACCCCCCATTCTCCCCTCCCCTATCCCATCCTCCCCATCCTCCCCTTTTTCCATTCCTCCTCCTCCTCCTCACCCCTCCCTTTTGCCCTTCCTCTTTTTAGCCTTCGTGATTTCTCCCACAGGCGTGCTAGTTCCTAGGTAGGGGAAAGGACACCGGGGTCGATCCCATTCCGTTGAGGTTTCTTGGCGGTGGCGTAGTTTGCCGTGGAATCTGGATTGCCTAGGGATGTCCCGATCCCTCTCCGGTATCCCGGAGTAGCTTTGGGTGTCTTTTGGGCGACGGGTGTATCTCTGGAAGCCACCTTTCGGATTCCGGGGGTGGTGGCTGAAGGAGGTATGCTTTGTGGCGGATATCCGGCCGCCCTCTCTTTTGTCCACCGAGGTAGCTCGGCAGATGTGAGGTTGCTATCCCGGATTGCTGGTTTACTGGCATGAAGGGTAGGGTATGGCACGGGTTCCATGCTGCATCTGCGCTACTAGCGGTGTCGAGTCCTCTTGGGCGCGGAGGGAGATTTCCGGCCCTTTCATTCCTCCTGGGAACTATTCCTCCCCGCTCCCCCCTTTTTTTATTCTTTTTTTTGTTTTTATTTTCTTTTCTTCTTTCTTTTTTTTTCTTAAAAACAAAAAGCAAAGGAGTAACCTAACCATGGCAGCCCTAGTCCATGAAACCACTACCCCCGGGCCCCTTCTTGATACCGCACCCCATTCTGACCCTGCCTTGTGTTTAGACCACTCTTCGGACACTCCTGATGCCCCTGTACCTCTTGCTGGTGCTGTTTCCTCACCCGCTTCAGGTACCGGGGCTTCGACTGACTCCTTCGATTTGTCTGAACTCCGCTCTCCTTTGACTATGCTTCCGGCTTCTCCCTCTACGGTACGGCAATTTTCGAATCGCCCACCCATTTCATGCCGGACCAACTCCGGTCCTACTCCTAAACGCCAACGTCAATCTCCTGATGATGCTCCGTCGTTACCTTCCCATTCTACTCGGAAACGACCGACACGTCAAGCACTCCCTCTCCACGCTCAGTTTCGGACCACACAATGGACTAAATTCTTTACTTTAAGACCAACTTCTTCTTCTGCCTACCTTTCTGACCATAGTATTGCCAAAGCGCTCCTGCGTCATGTTGGCAGAGATATTTCATTTCACGCTCTCAAGAGCGGTACGCGCATCGTCACTGTCCAGAATGCTACCCAAGCTCATGATCTTTCTCTCCTTTCGAATATCGATACTACTCCTATCACTATTGAAAAACATCTTTCTCTCAATTCTTGTAGTGGTACTGTCATTCTGCCCCATACCATAGTCCAACAGAATTTCCAGTCATGTGGCAATGACATTTTTGAACAGCTGGAACTCCAGGATCTCCCAATCCTCAAAGTAGACACTTATGTCCTTCCTGCCCGGGGGCGGAGACGTTACCCTTGCAATGTGGCTCGTTTAACTTTTGACAGCCGAGAACTCCCGTCCTCTGTATATGTCGCGGGACATCGGTTACAAGTTCGAAAGGTGATACCTACACCGCAACAATGTAGAAATTGCTGGCGTTTTGGTCACCCAGCGAAATATTGCAGATCTATGGCCGAATGCCCAGTCTGTGGTGCCGACAACCATTCTAATACATCTTGCAGTCAACCTCCATCTTGCCTTAATTGTAATGAAGCTCACCCTTCGTACTCCCGCCGTTGCCAGGTCTACTTAAATGAACGTGAAATCCGTTGCCTCAAAGAGGCAGAAGGTCTCCCTTATGCTATGGCAGTTACTCATCTCCGCCTCCAAGGGAGACTACCCCGTGTTTCTTATTCTCGTGTTTCCAAACATCCCCCCACTTCTGGGGTCCCATCTTCTGCAGCCTCCTCTGTTGTTACCCCTCCCATAGCCATTACGGCATCTAATCCTTTTGCTGTCCTTGGCTCTGACGTCCCGACTACAACTCAGTCTGTTCTCACATCTTCGCGTCCTTCCTCACAAGCCCCAGTATCGACAAGACCTCGTACGACACCTAATACCAATCGCCCCTCTACTCAGAAGTCCAAAAAATCCACATTGCTCAAATCTTCTTTGCCCCTTCCTTCCCTTCTTCCACCTCCACACGTTACCTTTCCAGTCTCTGTACCTAGTTCTTCCCCTCTCTCTGGCTCTATTACAAGTGTGGAGATTCACCCTCCTCCTCGTACTATGCCTTCCACCCCCGTCCCCTCCCAAGTTTCTCCCTCTTCTGTCACCTCCCAGGTTTCTACCTCTTCTGTCCCCCCCCACACTTCATCTCCAGTCCCTTACACTTTTCCCTCCCCCTCTACTTTGGTACAGTCCATTACTGTCCCAATCTTTACTCACCCTCCTCCTCCTATCTCCAATATGGTTTCCCATACATCTTTGAATTCAGAAACACTTGAAGCCATTTCAGAATATATTGCAGAGACTAAACCTTCAATGGACACTGATTCACTTCCTGTTCCTTCTCTTCCCTCTCCTCCATCTTCACAACCCCATTCTTCGCAACGCTCCGTTCCTTCGCTACTTGAACATCTTCCAATGCCACCACACGTTGACTTTTCTAACCCCTCTAGTCCGTAGGTGCCTTTACCTACAGATTCCTGATATTTTCTTCATCGCCAATCATGGCCTATTTACAGTGGAATATCCGCGGCCTCAGGGGTAATCGGGGTGAGCTTCAGATGTTGCTTTCCAGGTTTTCCCCTGTTGGTGCTTGCTTACAAGAACCAAAATTACACTCGGCTGTTTTCCAACCTATCTCAGGCTATAATTTATTGTATTCTTCGGATCCTTTCTCAGATGGGACCTTTAATGAAAGTGCCCTTCTTCTACGCAATGATATTCCGTACTGTCAACTATTTGTCCATACCTCGCTGCATTACACTGCAGCCCGTATCCACTTGAATAAGTGGTTTACAATATGTTCTTTATATCTCTCTCCTTCTCGAGCATTTTCTATCCCAGACTTTGCCTTTCTTGTTTCATCCTTACCACCACCACTTCTGTTACTTGGTGATTTTAATGCCCACCATTTCCTCTGGGGGGGGTCTCATTGTGACTCACGTGGCATTCAGTTGGAGGCTTTTCTTGCCTCTCACCCCCTCCATGTTTTAAATACGGGTACTCCCACCCATTTTGATCCTCGTACTCATACTCTCTCTTGCATCGATCTATCAGTCTGCTCTTCCTCCACAGCACTAGACTTCACCTGGTCTGTTCTACCAGACTTACATGACAGCGATCATTTTCCGATCATTCTTACTTCTCCTTCCTATTCACCACCTTCCCGTAGCCCTCGCTGGCAATTTGATCGGGCAAATTGGGATCTTTACTCACACCTCACTGCTTTTAGTGAGGTTCCTTCTTCATCCTCCATTGATGAGCTCCTACACATCTTCTCGACATCAGTTTATACCGCAGCTTCTCATTCTATACCCCACACCTCAGGCAGGCATTCTCAGAAGTGCGTGCCTTGGTGGTCTCCTGCTTGTGCTCGTGCAGTACGTTTGAAACGTGCTGCATGGGGCAGGTACCGGTACAATAGAACCGCTGAGAGACTTGTTGATTTTAAGCAGAAGCGTGCGATCGCTCGCCGTGTCATCCGTGAAGCTAAACGCACTTGTTGGCGAGACTATGTTTCCACCATCACCTCTGCTTCTTCTATGAGTGCAGTCTGGAAAAAAGTGAGGAAATTGAGTGGTAAATACTCTCCTGACCCGGCTCCTGTTCTACGGGTCACTGGTGTTGATATAGCAAACCCTCTCGACGTTGCCATTGAACTTGGCACACATCTGGTCCGTATTTCCCGAGGGCTCCATCTATGCCCCTCGTTTCTTTCCTCAAAGTCTGCCAGAGAGTTAGTACCCTTGGACTTTTCTTCTCTCGGAGAAGAACAGTATAATGTGCCTTTTACACTTCAAGAACTGGAGGCAACGCTCTCAGCTTGCCGATCATCGGCAGCTGGGCCTGATGACATTCATATTCGTATGTTACAACATTTACATCGGTCAGCCCTTGTAGTCCTCTTACACCTCTTCAATCTTATTTGGGCACAAGGAGTTCTTCCCCAGCTGTGGAAATCTGCCATTGTTCTCCCTTTCCGCAAACCGGGTACTACAGGACATGATGCCTCCCACTATCGCCCCATCGCTCTTACAAGTGCAGTTTGCAAAGTGATGGAACGCCTCGTAAATCGACGTTTAATGTGGTATTTAGAGACTCACAACAGTCTCTCCGCTAGTCAATATGGCTTTCGTAAGGGTCGTTCTACCATAGACCCCTTACTACGCTTGGATACGTATGTTCGTAATGCCTTTGCGAATAATCACTCAGTTATTGCCATATTTTTTGACCTTGAGAAGGCATATGACACAACTTGGAGGTATAATATTTTGGCCCAGGCCCATTCCTTAGGCCTCCGAGGCAATCTACCATCCTTCCTTAAGAACTTTTTAACTGACAGACATTTCCGTGTTCGAGTCAATAATGTTCTTTCCCCGGACTTCGTCCAAGCTGAAGGTGTCCCTCAGGGATGTGTTCTAAGCACAACACTTTTTCTCCTTGCTATAAATGATTTGGCCTCTGTTCTTCCACCCAATATTTGGTCATCACTCTATGTTGATGACTTCGCTATTGCTTGTGCAGGCGCTGACTGTCACCTTATTGCAGTTTCTCTCCAGCATGCGGTCGACCGTGTTTCCACTTGGGCCACCACACATGGGTTTAAATTTTCAAGTACCAAAACTCACCAAATTACTTTCACTAGACGCTCTGTTATCTCCGATCATCCTTTGTATCTCTATGGCTCCCGTATCCCCGAACGTGATACAGTCAGGTTTCTAGGCCTTCTCTTTGACCGTCGGTTAACCTGGAAACCTCACATTACCTCTCTGAAGGCAACTTGTCACAGCCGGCTAAACCTTCTTAAAACCCTTGCTCATCTTTCCTGGGGAGCTGATCGTCGAACTCTGCTTCGCCTACATTCAGCCCTCGTTTTATCGAAACTCGATTATGGTGACCAGATTTATTCCGCGGCCTCTCCTGCTACTCTCTCTAGCCTTAACTCTATCCATCACCAAGGCTTACGTTTGTGCCTTGGTGCTTTTCGCTCTTCCCCTGTTGAGAGCCTCTATACAGAAGCAAATGTTCCATCCTTGTCTGATCGCCGTGATGCCCATTGCCTTCGTTACTATGTACGCTCTCACGATCTACACAATCCTTCCATTTATAGAATGGTCACCGATATTAGTAGACATTCTTTATTCGTTCGCCGCCCCTGTTTGCTCCGTCCCTTTTCTCTTCGCCTACTTTCACTCTTGTCTTCCCTTCAGTTACCACCTTTATATGTTCATGTAGCATCTCACTTTTCCCTACCCCCCTGGGAAGTTCCAGCTGTTCGGGTCTGTTCTTTCTCACTCCCTTGCTCGAAAGCTCAACTGCCTACGGTGGCTTCCCGCTCTCTTTTTCTTGATCACTTCCACTCTCATTCTCATGCCACCGCTGTGTACACAGATGGCTCTAAGTCTTCAGACGGCGTCGGATTCGCAGCAGTGTTTCCGGACAGCGTCGTACGAGGGCATTTACTATCTTCAGCTAGCATTTTTACTGCTGAACTGTATGCCATTCTTGCAGCACTTATTCGTATCGCATCTATGCCTGTGTCATCATTTGTAGTAGTCTCAGACTCCCTTAGTGCTCTACAGGCTATACGAAAATTTGATACATCTCATCCCCTAGTTCTCCGTATCCAACTTTGGCTACGCCGTATCTCTACCAAACATAAAGATATTGTTTTTTGTTGGGTCCCTGGTCATGTCGACGTACAGGGCAATGAACAGGCAGACACTGCTGCGCGGTCAGCAGTATATGACCTACCAATTTCCTATCGAGGTGTTCCATTTCTAGACTATTTTGCTGCAATAGCTACCCACCTTCGCACCCGTTGGCAACAACGTTGGTCAACTCTGCTCGGTAACAAACTTCATTCTATTAAACCGAGCATAGGTTACTGGCCGTCTTCTTGTCATCAGTGCCGAGGTTGGGAGACCACTCTCTCCCGCCTTCGCATTGGCCACACTCGTCTTACTCATGGGTATCTCATGGAGAGGCACCCTGTTCCTCTCTGTGAGCAGTGTCAAGTTCCAGTATCGATTAGCCACATTCTGTTAGACTGCCCTCTCTATCAACGAGCACGCAGAATTTACCTCCAACGTCGTCTTCGTTCTCCTACTCTCTCTTTACCTTCCCTTCTTGCTGATGGACCCTCCTTTAATCCTGACTCTCTCATTGACTTCTTGACAACGACTGATTTACTCCACAAACTCTGATGATACTTTTCACACTCCCCTCAGCCCTTTCTGGTTCAGTCTCTTGCTGCCCTTTACCCTTTCACCATCCACTGCCCCGCTGTTATCCGTAACCTGTTGCTCATCCATCTCCCTTTTGCCACCTGATGCCCTCGCTTCCTTCCTGCCCTGCAGCGCTGTATAGTCCTTGTGGCTTAGCGCTTCTTTTTGATTATAATAATAATAATAATCTCCCGTCTTCGCATTGGCCATACTCGTCTTACTCATGGATATCTCATGGAGAGGCGTCTTGCTCCTCTCTGTGAGAATTGCCAAGCTCCATTATCAGTCAGCCACATTCTGTTGGACTGCCCACTTTATCAACGAGCACGCAGAATTTACCTCTGTCGTCGTCTTCGCCCCGCTGCTCTCTCTTTACCTTCCCTTCTCGCTGATGGACCCACCTTTCATCCGGACTCTCTCATTGACTTTTTGACAACGACTGACTTACTTCACAAATTCTGATACTTTCAGCCCTTTCTACTTGAATCTCTTGCTACCCTCTACCCCCGCACTATCCCCTGCCCCGCTGTTTTCTGTAACCTACTGATCATCCCTCCCTTCTGCCGCCCAATACCCTCGCTTCCTTCCCTACCCTGCAGCGCTGTATAGCCCTTGTGGCTTAGCGCTTCTTTTTTTATTATAATCACCTCCTCCATACTCTCTCCCTCCAATCTGATATTCAATCTTTCATCACCTAATCTTTTTGTTATCCTCATAACCTTACTCTTTCCTGTATTCACCTTTAATTTTCTTCTTTTGCACACCCTACCAAATCCATCCACCAATCTCTGCAACTTCTCTTCAGAATCTCCCAAGAGCACAGTGTCATCAGCAAAGAGCAACTGTGACAACTCCCACTTTATGTGTGATTCTTTATCTTTTAACTCCACGCCTCTTGCCAAGACCCTCGCATTTACTTCTCTTACAACCCCATCTATAAATACATTAAACAACCACGATGACATCACGCATCCTTGTCTAAGGCCTACTTTTACTGGGAAATAGTCTCCCTCTTTTTTACATACTCTAACTTGAGCCTCGCTATCCTTGTAAAAACTCTTCACTGCTTTCAGTAACCTACCTCCTACACCATACACCTGCAACATCTGCCACATTGCCCCCCTATCCACCCTGTCATACGCCTTTTCCAAATCCATAAATGCCACAAAGACCTCTTTAGCCTTATCTAAATACTGTTCACTTGTATGTTTCACTGTAAACACCTGGTCCACACACCCCCTACCTTTCTTAAAGCCTCCTTGTTCATCTGCTATCCTATTCTCCGTCTTACTCTTAATTCTTTCAATAATAACTCTACCATACACTTTACCAGGTATACTCAACAGACTTATCCCCCTATAATTTTTGCACTCTCTTTTGTCCCCTTTGCCTTTATACAAAGGAACTATGCATGCTCTCTGCCAATCCCTAGGTACCTTACCCTCTTCCATACATTTATTAAATAATTGCACCAACCACCATGGGGCCCAAGAGGATTAGTGATAACAGCCAACCAAAAAGAAAATTGGTTGGGAAAAATTCGTTCTGTACTTGAACAGATCGGAAAGCAAACAGCCTTCTGGAACCAATTACAGTAGACCCCTGGTTATCGTAATTAATCCATTCCAGAGAGTGTGACTAAAGCCGAATTCGACGATATCCAAATTCATTTTCCCCTTAAGAAATAATGTAAATCCAGTTAATTCATTCCAGACACCCAAAAGTATTAGCAAAAATTATTTTTTTATAGATAAAATATAGATTTACATACAGAAAAGAATGAGAAATCGAGTATAAAACAATATCACACCTTTATTGAAGACTCTTGTTGGTGTATGGAAGATGAGAGGAGGTGAGAGGGTTAGGGTGGTGTTCCTCCACAAATGTTTGCACCTCACTCCACTTTGCACAAATGTCCTTAATCTTTGAAGTAGGCACTTTCTTCCCTCTCTCTTTCTCCTCTGAAGCAATTTCTTCAGCTGGTGTACATAAGAACATAAAGCAGGAACACTGTAGCAGGCCTGTTGGCCCATACTAGACAGGTCCTTCACAAACCATCCCACTAACAGAATTGTATTTGCCCAACCCAGTTTTCAATGCTTTCCAAGCAATAAGCTTCGGTAATTCTATTCACTCATGCATAAGTCCCACTCAAATCAAATTGTGTGTGTGGGGAAGTGCCCTGGCTGGTGTGTGTGTGTGTGGGGAAGTACCCTGGCTGATGTACATAAGAAAGCAGGAACACTGCAGCAGACCTGTTGGCCCATACTAGGAAGGTCCTTCACAAACCATCCCTCTATCAGTTTATTTGCCCAACCCAATTTTCAGTGCTTCCCAAGCAATAACCTTCGATAATTCTATTCACTCATGTGCAAATCAAATCATGTGTGTGGGGAAGTACCCTGGCTGGTGTGTTCTTTCTTGAATTCTATCACGTTTATCACCGCCTTTACCAAAGGGCTGGCACTAGGCGCTTTCTTTTGGCCCATGGTGGCTTATTTAGCAGTTGCAAGCACTAGAACGAATGGGATATTATGAAATGTATCGTATGAACATGTAGAATCGTGCTCATTGGCTGATAAACAATGGCACACTAACTGTAAATGGTGTGTCGGGCCACTCGGACACGTTCGGGACAAATGACTATTACCGAGCTAAATGACAGTCACTGAGCCAATATTTTGATGAAAAAAGTTACAATTACCAAATATTACGAAATCCAACAACTGATATCCAGGGGTCCACTGTAAGTTCAAGTGCCGAGGTTCCACTGTACATTAACAGGTATAATTTGCCTGAAGTTTTAATGTCCTTTACTTGTGCTCCTTTCTCCTAAAATAAGAGACAAATTAATTGAAAAGGAAAAACATGTGATGATAGTATTTTGCCTCCATAGCAGTATTTACCAGGCAGGCAACTAACATGACATAATTTGACTTACTTTCAGAGATTAATGAGATTGAGTGATCATTGTTTATATCCAAATTTTGGGTGCTCAGATAGACAACTTGCCAGTACCATCCATAGTATAAACTATTAATGAAGAACCAAGTCAAAAGAAATTTAGTTGGCTACCAGTTGTATTGGCACTGTCCTGTGCTGTTATACTAGAAGAAATAGTTTTCTCTTTCTCAATATTTATACAAATGGTAGCTATTTGACAGCAAGAAACCCGGTTTTGTCTTTCTCAATATTTATACAAATGGTAGCTGTTTGAGAGCAGGAAGCCCAGTTTTGTACAAAGTGAAAATTTCTATTTTGCTAATTTAATGAAAATAAACTCAGATACTACTGTACTTAGAATATTTGATACAAGTGTGCACCTTTCGATGAAGGCATTGTTCAGAGAAAGGCACTTGTACATAGCTGTGTGTGTTGGCCTCACCAAGACACTACATTGAACCTAAGAGTATTTGGTCAAGTCATTTTGTCAGCCAAGTATCACCAAGCACATCTTACAGCACTGCAATTCACCAGGGAACTCTTGATACAAAATATACATTAATTTTGCAAGTCAGTATGAAAGTACAATGATTGTAACAGTTGTTAAAGATCACAGCAAGTGCTTTGATTCACATTTTTGTCAACTAATAGTACCAGCAGTAATGAACTTATATCATGCATTTACCACATGGTATAATGCCTTATGTGTTGTTATCCCAAAGTGGCATAACATATTTTAGTCAAGAATTCTGGACTTCT
The DNA here is from genome assembly GCF_038502225.1 of Cherax quadricarinatus. Classification (NCBI taxonomy): domain Eukaryota; kingdom Metazoa; phylum Arthropoda; class Malacostraca; order Decapoda; family Parastacidae; genus Cherax; species Cherax quadricarinatus. Next base: position 11,997,447 of record NC_091377.1, on the reverse strand, counting down.
GCATTTATAATAATATTAAACACATTTTCAGTGGCCTCTATCACACAAGAAGCAATGGCCTGGGACAAACAGCTATACAAATACTCAAAAACAGAAGTACGCGACCACAGTTCTCTACAACAACAGCTGGACACTCATCAGCAGGACTTTTCATTAAAAAAAATTTGTCCAGATGATTGTTATGTGCATCATGGCAGAAAATGGAATACCACAGGAACAAGCTGTGCAGTTAAGGAATGCAATGAAGGAGTCTCAGTGTGGAGAGTGAATTTTGCTGACATTGTACAGAGTTTTGATTGGGTAACAGCAGTCCTGTAACATATTTTTTATCCTGTGTACTTCAGTGTGATCAAGGATGGTCATGTGTGAAGGATAAACACATTAACATTTCCAAAAACTTTCAATGTGGTGTGGAAGATATCACATTGCCAGTGGTGCCTTTGCTATGATAGGTCCTCCGGAAGACCTCTTGCACAAAACATTACAAAGGTCTTGCTGATGACCAACATACCCACAGGTCAGACTTTCCTGTATATGGCACCTGCACCCTTTCCCCTATACCCAGTCGTGTGTTATTCCTTCAGAATCAAAATTTTGAGGTATGTTCTCTGTGAGCCCTGTAAATCTGGTAGACATTGGAAAGCACCTGATTGACTGAAATAAGAATATATCGTACTCGTATATCTTTTTTTTTTTTTTTTTTACAAGTCGGCCGTCTCCCACCGAGGCAGGGGGTGACCCAAAAAAGAAAGAAAATCCCCAAAAAGAAAAAAATTTCATCATCATTCAACACTTTCACCTCACTCACACATAATCACTGTTTTTGCAGAGGTGCTCAGAACACAACAGCGTAGAAGCATATACCAATAAAGATACACAACATATCCCTCCAAACTGTTAATATCCTGAACCCCTCCTTTAGAGTGCAGGCATTGTACTTCCCATTTCCAGGACTCAAATCCGGTTATATAAAAATAACCGGTTTCCCTGAATCCCTTCACTAAATATTACCCTGCTCACACTCCAACAGATTGTCAGGTCCCAAATACCATTCGTCTCCATTCACTCCTATCTAACACGCTCATGCACGTAATACTTTATTTCAGCATGATACAATGTACAAAGGTGAATGACATTTGGGTGTACATGCAGAGAGTCCCTATATATGCAGAGCATTTTTGGCAAATTTAAAACTAACTTAAGATTAATAATTCGATAACAATATGAGTACAGTAGGACCCTGCTTTACGGCATTTCCCCTTACAGTGTTCCGCTAATACAGATATTTCAAATTATGACCAAAATTTGCTATACGGCTCTGCCCCACCTGATTTCTAGTATGGTCACCGTGCCCCACCTGGTTTGTTTACATTCTCCATGAGCACCATGTCTCCATTATGTCTGAAAACTTTCCAAAATTTCAAGTGTTTTAAAGTTATTTCATATTTTATATATAGTAAGTACTTAGATAATTATACTTACGTGTACCTGTACCTAAATAAACTTACACACTGTGCTGGCATGCACGTACACATTAAAATCACTAAGAGTGTCTTACTAGTCTTGAGGATGCCATATTCATAGTGATAATAATAATACAGCCTCTCCTCACTTAACAACGGAGTTCCATTCCTAACACCTTGTTAAACGAATTCGTCGCTAAGTGAGGAGTATACCATACATGTAATGGTAGTGAGTTTGTGTCAACCATCTTTGATGTTTTAATGTCACCTTTGCTCCATTTATAACATTTCTAGTATATTTTTAAATGTTTATGCAGTAATGTACTGTATATTGAAATAAACAGAATAGAGGAAATCAGCTCTATTATACATTATTTAGGTATGAATGCCAGTGAGAGAGCCTGTCGTAAGTCCAAGGCGTTGGTAAACGAGTACGTCACTAAGTAAGGAGAAACTGTAATACGCAATAATAATAATATAAACATTTATAATATAAACATTTTCTTTAATCCATCAATGATATTTTTCTCAAGGTTATGTAATAAACAGGCTACATAACATATACACATGATAAATACACCTCCACAATAGAATAAATTAATATGAGATGTTACGTGTATGAACCAAAACCAGACATGTTCGTCTGCTTGCTTACATAACTCCGCATCTCTCTCCTCTCTCATTTACTTATTCTCTCTCATTTATTCATTTTACCTCGTTTACTCCCCTCTCACCCTACATTAAGACTACAGATATTTTAAGATAAGTAATGAGTACTGTATGTGCATTTTATCGCTTTAGGCTGCTTTAACCCTTTCAGGGTCCGTCCCGTAGATCTACCAGCTTTACGTTCAGGGTCCGTCCCGTAGATCTACGGCTTTACGTTCAGGGTCCAAACCGTAGATCTACGCCATGAGCTCAGCTCACTCTGATAAACTGTGAGTGGTACATTTGGGCCTAGATATGAGAGAATACATCTATGTGGTATGTGTGCACCACATAAAACAAATCCTGCAGCACACTGTGTATAATGAGAGAAAAAGAAACCGAGACCATGATTTTCGATTAAAACAGCGACTTTGCAGTGTTTTTTCGTATGTTTTTTATAGTTGTATTTGTGATTTCTTGGTCTCATTTGATAGAATGGAAGACGTATTACAGAAATAGAGATGATTTTTATTGGTTTTAGCACTGGAAATGGCTTGAAACTGAGCTCAAAATAGCGGGAATGTTAAATTTTTGCCGATGTTCAAGAGTAAACAAACGACCTCACATGTCTAATACACACCAGCTGGTGGGTCTAATATACATTCACAAATGTGGTAATGATATTTATACAGTTATTACAATATTGCATAACAGTAAATCTTTTATTTTTTGGTGTGAATAAAAATTCATTATGTGAATAAAAAATCAAAGTGGAATTTATTTATAAAGCCTCAAAAGATAACTAATGAATGGAGGAAATGTTAGGTTAGTGCCAGGAATACATACATTGTTTATTCTGGACCCTATTTTGAAATTGGAATATTTTGAACTTTTTGTTAAATTGGCCATATTACCAATTTCCAATCACTTTATTTTGTAATTGAAACAGTTGACTTGGTGATTTCTTGTGCTCAATCGATAGAATAGAAGTAATACTAGTGAAACAGCTAAGAATTTGGTCGACTGGAATAATGTAATTGGCCTAAAATGGGAGTCAAAGTTGGCAAAATCACCGATTCGTAAATATCACTTGACACATCAAAATTCGTGAGAGTATAATTTCGTCAATTTTCCATCAAATTTTGTACTTTTTGTTTTATTACCTTCACAAAAAGATTCTCTACCATTTCATAAGAAAAAATAACAAATATTTTTTTTGAAAATTCTTGGACACTGGGGCACCACTTCAGATTTTGGCCTTGGACCCTGAAGGGGTTAAATATCGTAGTATATTACGTGTGGGTGTTGTGGCCTGGCTGGCTACCATACCTGACTTCTTACAATGGCTACTACTCACCTTTTGCCCTACATTAAGACTACAAATATTTTAAGGTAAGTAATGAGTGCACTGTGTATATTTTACTTTTTATTGTTTTTGATGTCTAGTTCTATTGCTAACTTAATATATCTTAGTGTAAACTTGTTATCTGCCATTTATATGCATTTATAAGTGGAAAAAATGCTGTTCTGCTTTCAAGCGATGTCCGCTTTCCGGTGGTAGCCTGGAACCTAACCTGCCGTGTAAGTGGGACCCTACTCTATACAGTGGACCTTCAGATATCGGGCGTTCCTGATATCTCCCAAATCAGATTTGGCCGCTTTTTTTTTTGCCAAAATTCTATCCTGGACTTCGGCTGTCAACTCGAGAATCGGCCATATTGGGCACATAATAATAAAATCACTCTTGGGCACATTAAATGTCTTATTTTAGGTTAATATAGACATTTTCATTAATCCATCTATGATATTTTCTCCAAAATTATACAAGGAACACGTTACATAGTAGTATATATAAAAACATGCAATGTTATATGTGATGTATCTTTAATAATAATCACTCTTGGGCACATTAAATGCCTTATTTTAGGTTAATATAATTTTCATTAATCCGTCTATGATGTTTCTTCAAAATTGTATAAGAAACAAGTTGTATAGCATATAAACATAAAATGTTTATATGCTATTGAGTGGTGAGTACCGGCAAATCGAGGAGGAGGAGGGTGGAGGGTAAAATTACGTTTTCTCTGGTTCAGCATTAGAGAAAACTGTGAATCTGGCGTTTGGCCCAGTCACTGCCCTTCATACTCGTTTGTTTACAATTCTCGGCATGAATTATTCATTACTTCAGTGCATTAGTGTTCCCAGTAAAGCTAACAGAATTCGTGGCTTCATATCTAGAAGTATAAATAATAGAAGTCCTCAGGTTGTTCTTCAACTCTATATATCCTTGGTTAGGCCTCATTTAGACTATGCTGCTCAGTTCTGGTCACCGTATTATAGAATGGATATAAATGCTCTGAAAAACGTACAGAGGAGGATGACAAAGATGATCCCATGTATCAGAAATCTTCCCTATGAGGATAGACTGAGGACCCTGAATCTGCACTCTCTCGAAAGGCGTAGAATTAGGGGGGATATGATCGAGGTGTATAAATGGAAAACAGGAATAAATAAAGGGGATGTAAATAGCGTGCTGAAAATTTCCAGCCAAGACAGGACTCGCAGCAATGGTTTCAAGTTGGAAAAATTCAGATTCAGAAAGGATATAGGAAAGCACTGGTTTGGTAATAGAGTTGTGGATGAGTGGAACAAACTCCCGAGTACAGTTATTCAGGCTAAAACGTTGTGTAGTTTTAAAAATAGGTTAGATAAATACATGAGTGGGTGTGGGTGGGTGTGAGTTGGACTTGACTAGCTTGCGCTGCCGGGTCTGGTGCAGTGCTCCATCCTTGAGTGGAGATGATCAGACTGGGTGGGTCATTGGGCTAATCCGGGGGTGGGGGGTCATTGGTCTAATCTGGGGGGGGAACGTGAACCTGCTCCGCATGGGTCAGTAGGCCTGCTGCAGTGTTCCTTCTTTCTTATGTTCTCCCTTTATTTATGATGGCATCTAAAGGTAGTTGTTAGAAATGATTAAACTCTGAACATGGTTTTTTGATGTAATAATATGGGTGTGTAGTGTAGCCCGGGGGAGCCTACATATATGTGCACCTACATGTACCGCTGCCTACACTGACTTCCTACAAATAAATGCTACTGACCCCTCCCCCTACATTAAGACTACAAATATTTTAAGGTAAGTAATGAATGTACTGTGGCAGTAAATGACAAAGTAGGGAAGTAACCCTAGAGAGGGGTTTGATACATTCAGTCCTTATGGAGAGGCATTCCCAACTCCGTCCCCCGTCCTCGCCTTCTTCAATACGCCAACAAGAGTATTCAATAAAGGTATGTAATATTCATTTATCATTAAAATTTGTGCTTTATATTTATTTCTCTTTGTTTTATGTATGTAAAACTAGAGTTAATCTTTAAAAAATGTCTTTTTTGTTAATATTTTTGGGTGTCTGGAATGGATTAATTGTAGTTACATTTATTCTTCTGGGAAATTTTACTTTAGTTTTCAGATTTAGGCTGACCTTCTGAAATGGATTACAGCTGATAACTGAGGGTTCACTATATGACTGTAAGGAATCTGCTAAATGTTGTCTGAAAATTGTCGCAGTTTAAAAACTGTAGTGTAAAGCACCTTTCTGGCAAGACAGTGATGGAGTGAATGATGGTGAAAGTTTTTCTTTTTCGGGCCACCCTGCCTTGGTGGGAATCGGCCAGTGTGATAATAAAAAAATAATTGTATACAGTGGACCCCCGCATAACGATTACCTCCAAATGCGACCAATTATGTAAGTGTATTTATGTAAGTGCGTTTGTACGTGTATGTTTGGGGGTCTGAAATGGACTAATCTACTTCACAATATTCCTTATGGGAATAAATTCGGTCAGTACTGGCACCTGAACATACTTATGGAGTGAAAAAATATCGTTAACCGGGGGTCCACTGTAGTTCACTAGACATTTGGCTTAGCGCTTCTTTTTGATTATAATAATAATAATCACTAGACATTTACATGAGAAAAGAGGTTAACTTGTTCTTAGTCATCTTCAGTAAAGTTTTATACTGTATTTTGTTTCTTCTCTCTACCAAGAACTAAACAAAATGTATTTTTTTTTTATTAAAGAGAAGCTATAAATTTTCATTCCAGTTAAGCTTGTCCCATTATCTGTTTTGTGTGTGGAGAGAGTAAGTGAGAGTGTGTGTGTGAGTGTGTGTGTGTGTGTGAGTGTGTGTGAGAGTGTGAGTGAGTGAGAACGTGTGTGTGTGTGTGAGAGAGAACGTGTGTGAGTGTGTGTGTGAGAGCGTGTGTTAGTGTGTGTGTGAGTGAGTGAGAGTGTGTGTGAGTGTGTGTGAGTGAGTGTGTGTGTGTGTGTGTGAGTGAGTGTGTGTGTGTGTGTGAGTGACAGTGTGTGTGAGTGAGTGTGTGTGTGTACTCACCTAATTGTACTCACCTAATTGTGGTTGCAGGGGTAGAGACTCAGCTCCTGGCCCCGCCTCTTCACTGATCGCTACTGGATCCTCTCTCTCTCTGCTTCCTGAGCTTTGTCATACCTCTTCTTAAAACTATGTATGGTTCCTGCCTCCACTACTTCACTTGCTAGGCTATTCCACTTGCTGACAACTCTATGACTGAAGAAATACTTCCTAACGTCCCTGTGACTCGTCTGAGTCTTCAGCTTCCAGTTGTGACCCCTTGTCCCTGTGTCCCCTCTCTGGAACATCCTATCTCTGTCCACCTTGTCTATTCCCCGCAGTATCTTGTATGTCGTTATCATGTCTCCCCTGACCCTTCTGTCCTCCAGTGTCGTCAGTCCGATTTCCCTTAACCTTTCCTCGTACGACATTCCCTTGAGCTCTGGGACTAGCCTTGTTGCAAACCTTTGTACTTTCTCTAACTTCTTGACGTGCTTGACCAGGTGTGGGTTCCAGACTGGTGCTGCATACTCCAGTATGGGCCTAACATACACAGTGTACAGTGTCTTGAACGATTCCTTATTAAGGTATCGGAACGCTATTCTCAGGTTTGCCAGGCGCCCATATGCTGCAGCGGTTATTTGGTTGATGTGTGCCTCCGGTGATGTGCTCGGTGTTATGGTCACCCCAAGGTCTTTCTCCCTGAGTGAGGTCTGTAGTCTTTGTCCACCTAGCCTATACTCTGTCTGCGGTCTTCTTTGCCCCTCCCCAATCTTCATGACTTTGCATTTGGCTGGATTGAATTCGAGAAGCCAGTTACTGGACCACATGTCCAGCCTCTCCAGGTCTGTTTGCAGTCCTGCCTCATCCTCGTCTGATTTAATTCTTCTCATCAACTTCACGTCATCTGCGAACAGGGACACTTCAGAGTCTATTTCTTCCATCATGTCGTTCACATATATCAAAAATAGCACTGGTCCTAGAACTGACCCCTGTGGGACCCCGCTCGTAACAGGCGCCCACTGTGATACCTCTTCACGTACCATGACTCGTTGCTGCCTCCCTGTCAGGTATTCCCTTATCCATTGCAGTGCCCTTCCTTTTACGTGTGCCTGATCCTCCAGCTTCTGCACTAATCTCTTGTGGGGAACTGTGTCAAAGGCCTTCCTGCAGTCTAGGAAAACGCAATCTACCCAACCCTCTCTCTCGTGTCTTACTTCTGTTACCTTGTCATAAAACTCCAGGAGGTTTGTGATACAAGATTTGCCTTCCATGAACCCATGCTGGTTTTCATTTATAATCTTGTTCCTTTCCAGGTGTTCGACCACTCTCCTCCTGATAATCTTCTCCATGACTTTGCACACAATACATGTCAGAGACACAGGTCTGTAGTTTAGTGCCTCATTTCTGTTTCCTTTCTTAAATATGGGGACTACATTAGCTGTCTTCCATTTCTTAGGTAGTTGCCCAGTTTCAAGGGATGTGTTGAAGATTGTGGTTAGAGGCACACACAGCATCTCTGCTCCTTCTCTAAGGACCCATGGGGAGATGTTGTCCGGTCCCATCGCCTTTGAGGTGTCAAGGTCACTTAAGAGCTTCTTCACCTCCTCCTCAGTTGTTCGTATGTCATCCAACACCTGTTGGTATATTCCCTCTTGATGTTCCCTTCTGTGCTGTCTTCCCACAGCCCTTCCTGTCTCTACTGTAAAAACTTCCTTAAATCTCCTGTTCAGCTCCTCACATACCTCCTGATCATTTCTTGTGAGTTCTCCACCTTCTGTCCTTAATCTGATCACCTGGTCTTTGACTGTTGTCTTCCTCCTGATGTGGCTATACAACAGTTTCGGGTCAGTCTTGATTCTCGATGCTATGTCATTTTCATACTGTCGCTGGGCCTCCCTCCTTACCTGTGCGTACTCATTCCTGGCTCTGCGACTGATCTCCCTATTTTCGTGTGTTCTCTGCCTTCTGTACTTTTTCCATTCTCTATTGCACTTTGTTTTTGCCTCCTTACACCGTCGGGTAAACCAGGGGCTTGTTCTGGTCTTCCCGTTGTTACTGTTGCCCTTGGGTGAGTGAGTGTGAGTGTGTGAGTGAGTGTGTGAGTGACAGTGAGTGTGAGTGAGTGTGTGTGAGTGAGTGTGTGTGTGTGTGTGTGTGTGTGTGTGTGTGTGTGTGTGTGTGTGTGTGTGTGTGTGTGTGTGTGTGTGTGTGTGAGTGTGTGTGTGTGTGAGTGACAGTGTGTGTGTGTGTGTGTGTGTGTGTGAGAGAGAGAGAGTGTGTGTGAGAGAGAGAGAGTGTGTGTGTGTGTGTGAGTGAGAGTGTGAGTGAGAGAGTGTGTGTGAGTGAGAGTGTGTGTGAGTGAGTGTGAGTGTGTGAGTGAGTGTGTGTGTGTGAGTGAGTGTGTGTGTGTGCGAGAGTAAGTGTGTGTGTGAGTGAGAGTGTGTGTGAGTGAGAGTGTGTTGTGTGAGTGAGAGCGTGTGGCTGAGTGTGTGTGAGTGTGTGTATAAGTGAGTGTGTATGAGTAAGTGTGTGTGTGTGTGTGTGTGTGTGTGTCTGTGCATGTGTGCGTGTGTGTGTGTGTGAGAGAGTGCGTGTACTCACCTAATTCACCTAATTGTGGTTGCAGGGGTTGAGACTCAGCTCCTGGCCCCGCCTCTTCACCGACCACTACTAGGTCCTCTCTCCCCCTGCTCCATGAGCTTCATCATGCCTCATCTTAAAACAATTTATAGTTCCTGCCTCCACTACATCGCTTGCCAAACTATTCCACTTCCTGAGTACAGTAGGGCCCCACTTATACGGCAGGTTAGGTTCCAGGCTGTCGCCGGAAAGCAGACATCGCCGGAAGGCAGAACGCCATTTTTTTCCATTTATAAATGCATATAAATGCCAGACAACAAGTTTACGCTAAATTATATTAGGTCAGTAAAATACATTCACAGTAAATTCATTACTTATCTTAAGGTATTTGTAATCTTAATGTAGGGAGAGAGGTGAGTAGTACTTATTTGTAGGAAGTCAGGTGCAGGTAGCCCAGGTGTAGGTAGCACTGGCTCCCCATCTCATACTTAATATACGATATTTAAAACATCCCAGAGAGGTAAAATACACATACAGTATACTCATTATTTACCTTAAAATATGTGTAGTCTTAATATAGGAAGAGAGGTGAGTAGTATTTATTTGTAGGAAGTCAGTGTAGGTAGCTGGTAGGTGTAGCCCGCCTGGGCTACACCTACCAGCTACCTACACTGTGGCCCAGAGCCATATTATTAACATCGACATACCGTGTTCACTGAATTTAATCATTTCTACCAACTACCTTTAGATGCCATCATAAACGAAGGTAGAAGTAATGTATAATTCATGCCGAAAATTGTAAACAAAAGCGGAGTGAGGGAGTGGCTGAGCCAAACGCAGATTCATACACGTTTTCTCTGATGGCTGAGCAGAGAAAACGTAATGTTGTCCCTCCACCCAGCTACCACACAGCTCCACAAGTATTATTATCAGAGCATATAAAATATGCAATAAATGCCAGACAACAAGTTTACACTAACTTATATTAAGTTATCAATAGAAATAGGCATTAAAAACACAATAAAAGGTAAGATACACATAGAGTACACTTATTACTTACCTTAAAATATTAATATTAATGTGTGAGAGGTGACTGGCAGGGTGTTTATTGAATAAAATCGAATGGCACACCATCATCCTCTAACTTGGCACTTAAAGCAAGAGGCTTATGACTTCTCTTTTTATCACAGTTAACCTTAGACGCCATCATCAATGAGAGCCAACTAGTTAACGAAAGAGTAAACGAGAGAGAGAACAAGATACAGAGTTGAGACAATGTAAGAACACAAACTGAACAGGTAGTGGACGATCACTTGGTCAGGCGAAATAAATGAGTATTAATGTGTGTGTACTTTTAGTTCATTCACGTAGGTTTGTAAGAGTTTGTAAAACATTTACCTCAATATTTTCTTATTATAATAATAATTACCTCACAATACAAATACTCTTACATTGTGTACAAGTTGTACAAGTTAGTTCAGAATAAACAAACAGCAACACACCATTTTTAGAGTGAATGAAGATAATAATATTAATAATAATAATAATATTATTATTATCATTATTATTATAAAAAGCACTAAACCCACAAGGGTCGTGAATAGCTATACATAGAGTAAAGGCATACAAAAAGAATATTTTTCTACAGTTACCCCCCCCCCCCCCAGTGTTTGACTAGAGAAAATGTAATTCTTCCGACACTACCTACACAGCTGCTTTGTAAACAAATCGCATATTTACATCAATTTTTATTCTGAGTGTATGTATCATGTTTATATGCTATGTAATGGGTTTCATATATAATTTTGAGGAAAATATCATAGATGGATTAATGAAAATGCCTATATTGATGTAAAATAAGTCATTTAGTGTGCCCAAGAGTGATTATTATTATGTAGTATTGGCGTCATGAGTAGAGAGAGACTTAGCGATTTTAATGTGTACCTGCACACCAGCACAGTGTGTAAGTATATTTAGGTACAGGTACACATAAGTATAATTATCAGAGCACATATAAAATATGCAGTAACTTTAAAACACTTGAAATTTTGGAAAGTTTCCTGACATAATAGATGTGGTCACAGAAAATGTAAACAAACTGGGTGGGGGCGCCGTATTTGAAAGACGCTTGCTGTATAGCAAATTTTGGTCATAATTTGACATCGCCATATTAGCGGAACGCCGTAAGGTGAAACGCCATAAAGCGGGGCCTTACTATACTCTATGACTGAAGAAATACTTCCTAACATCCCTTTGACTCATCTGAGTCTTCAGCTTCCAATTGTGACCCCTTGTTTCTGTGTCCCATCTCTGGAACATCCTGTCTCTGTCCACCTTGTCTATTCCACGCAGTATTTTGTATGTCGTTATCATGTCTCCCCTGACCCTCCTGTCCTCCAGTGTTGTCAGACCGATTTCCCTTAACCTTCCTTCATAGGACATTCCCCTTAGCTCTGGAAGTAGCCTTGTTACAAACCTTTGCACTTTCTCTAATTTCTTGACGTGTTTGACCAGGTGTGGGTTCCAAACTGGTGCTGCGTACTCTAGTATGGGCCTGACGTACATAGTGTATAAAGTCTTGAACAATTCCTTACTGAGGTACCGGAACGCCATTCTCAGGTTTGCCAAGCGCCCATATGCCGCAGCAGTTATCTGGTTAATGTGTGCTTCTGGCGATGTACTCGGTATTATACTCACTCCTAGGTCTTTCTCCTTGAGTGAGGTTTGCAGCCTTTGGCCACCTAGCCTATACTCTGTCTCTGGTCTTCTTTGCCCTCCTCCGATCTTCATGACTTTGCATTTGGCGGGGTTAAATTCTAGGAGCCAGTTTCTGGACCACACATCCAGCCTGTCCAGGTCGTTTACATATACCAAGAATAGCAGTGGTCCCAGGACTGACCCCTGTGGGACCCCGCTCGTCACTGGCGCCCACTGTGATACCTCATCACGGATCATGACTCGCTGTTGCCTCCCTGTTAGGTATTCTCTTGATCCATTGCAGTGTCCTTCCTGTTATATGTGCCTGTTCCTTTAGCTTCTGTACTAATGTCTTGTGAGGAACTGTGTCAAAGGCCTTCTTGCAGTCCAAGAAAATGCAGTCGACCCACCCCTCCCTCTCATTTCTTACTTCAGTTTTTACCTTGTCATAAAACTCTAGTAGGTTTGTGACACAGGATTTGCCTTCCATGAATCCATGCTGGCTGTCGTTTATAATCTTGTTTCGCTCCAGGTGCTCCACCACTCTCCTCCTGATAATCTTTTCCAAGACTTTGCATACTATACATGTCAGTGACACTGGTCTATAATTTAGTGCTTCATTTCTGTCTCCCTTCTTAAAGATGGGGACTACATTTGCCTTCTTCCATACTTCAGGTAGTTGCCCAGTTTCAAGGGAAGGGTTGAAGATTTTGGTGAGTGGCACACGTAGTGTCCCTGCTCCCTCTCTAAGGACCCACGGAGAGATGTCCGGTCCCACCCCCTTTGAGGTATCAAGGTCACTTAGGAGCTTCTCCACCTCCTCCTCAGTTGTGTGTAATTCATCCAACACTTGTTGGTATATCCCTTGTTGCTGTACGCCACTGTTTTGTCTTTCCGTTGCCCCTTCAGCCTCCATTGTAAATACTTCTTGAAATCTCATGTTGAGCTCCTCACTTACCTCATGGTCATTTCTTGTGAGCTCCCCACCTTCTTTCCTCAGCCTGATTACCTGGTCCTTGACTGTTGTCTTCCTCCTGATGTGGCTGTAGAGTAGTTTCGGGTCAGACTTGACTTTCGATGCTATGTCATTTTCATACTGCCGCTGCGCCTCCCTCCTTATCTGTGCATACTTGTTTCTGGCTTGTCGACTAATGTCTTTATTCTCCTGAGTCCTTTGCCTTCTGTAATTTTTCCATTCTCTAGAGCATTTAGTTTTTGCCTCCCTGCACCTTCGGGTAAACCAAGGGCTCGTTCTGTCCTTCCCATTATTTCTGTTACCCTTGGGAACAAACCTTTTCTCTGCCTCCTTGAATTTTGTTGTTACAAAGTCCATCATTTTGTTTACTGATTTTCCTACCAACTCCTGTTCCCACTGAACCTCCTGCAGGAAGGTCCTCATTCCTGTGTAGTCCCCCCTTTTATAGTTTAGCTTTTCCCTTTCTACTCCTGTTACCCTCTCCACTTTTAGCTCCATGATGTATTCAAAGCTCATAACTACATGGTCACTGGCTCCAAGGGGCCTTTCATATGTGATGTACTCAATGTCTGAGCTACTTAGGGTGAACACGAGGTCCAGTCTTGCTGGCTCATCCTCCCCTCTCTCTCTGATAGTATTCCTAACATGTTGGTGCATGAGATTTGCCAGCACCACATCCATCATCTTGGCTCTCCATGTTTCAGGACCCCCATGTGGCTCCAGGTTTTCCCAATCAATCTCCCTGTGATTGAAGTCACCCATGACCAGTAACTTCGCTCTACTTGAGTGGGCCCTTCTTGCCACCTCAGCTAGAGTGTCCACCATTGCTCTGTTGCACTCATCATATTCCTCTCTTGGCCTCCTGCAGTTCTGTGGTGGGTTATACATATCTGCAATGACTGCCTTCTGTTCCCCTGACTGAGCTATACCTACTATGTAATCCCTTTCTCCAATCTCATCCATACCTTCGATTTCTTGATAACCCCACCGGTTTTTTATTAGTAGTGCAACCCCTCCTCCCCTCCTGCTCCTTCTATCCTTCCTCAGGATCTGATATCCGGGTGGGAAGATTGCATCTGTTATTATCTCAGTGAGTTTCGTTTCTGTAACCGCTACGATGTCTGGGGACAACTCCTTGATTCTTTCATGCCACTCCTCACATTTATTCGTTATTCCATCCGTGGTCATGTACCAAACCTTCAACTTCTTTTCAATAACTGTGGTCTGGGGAGAGAGGTGGGTTAGGGGGAGCAGGGGCCTATAAGGGGTTGGTGTGGGGGTGGGGTCTGTGGTGTGGGGTGTGGAGGCAGAGGGCCTATGGGGGGTTTCAGTGGGGGTGGTGGTGAGGGGGATGGGGGAAGAGGGCCTATGGGGGGTTACAATGGGGGAGGGGGTTGTGGTGAGGGGGATGGCAATAGAGGGTACAGTGTGTGAGTTGCTGTGGGTTACTGTGAGGGTGGGGTTTGTGGTGAGGGGGATGGGGGGAGAGGGTACATTGTGTGGGTTACTGTGGGTTTCTGTGGGGGTGGGGTTTGAGCTGAGGGGATGTATGGGTTACTGTGGGGGTGGGGTTTATGCAGAGGGGGATGTGTGGGTTACTGTGGGTTTCTGTGGGGGTGGGGTTTGTGCTGAGGGGGATGGGGGCAGAGGGTGCAGTGAGTGGGTTTTGGGTTAGGTCGTTTGATTGCTTTGGGATTGCCATGGTTGTGTTCCTTCTGTGGGTGGTACTGGAGAGGGTTGTGTTTGTTCTTCCACGTGGGTCTGATTTCTCCTGCTTTCCACCATCCTTGCCTCCCATTCCTCCTTGCGACGTTGCATCCTCTCTTTCAGTGTCATCCTTTCTTCTTGTGTTCTGTCTCGGTTGAGGTGCACACTCCGGAACACTTGATTGTCCCTTAGGCGTGCTTTCTCCTGCAGGATCCGGTTTCGAGCTGACTTTGCCTTGAAAATCACTTTGACTGGATGCTTTTTTCCCCTCGCAAACCACCCAATTCTCCGAAAATTTGTCAGCTGAGTCATGTCGTCCTCTCCTATTGCTTTCATGATGCTTTCAATTGTTTTTTTCTCCTCCTGTTTCCTTGCCTCATAAGTTTCCCCATCTACTTCTTGGACAGCATAGACAAAAATGGCCCTCTCCCTTTCATCCTCCCACTGTGCTTCCCTGAGCATCCTCTGATTCAAATTAGTTCCTGCCATTGACGTGATGCTTCTTACTGTCTCTTCCCTATCTGGTGTCCCTCTGCTTATCTGTTCCTGGACATGGCAGTTGTCTGTTAGAGCCTCTGTGTATAGCTTAGCTCCTTCATTGACTTTAGTTCCCTCATTAGTTCTTGCTGTTCTCCCTGCCTTTTCCCAGGCCCCTCTTGGGTCCGATGGGGTCATCGCATACAGTATATCTCCTTTGTCCCCTACTGTCCCCTCATCGGTGACTGATGTAGTAGCTCTTGGTGTCATGGCTGTACTGTCCTTTGGTTTTTTAGGCTGTTTCAGACTTTAGTTCTTCTACTAAGCTCTGTATCTTAGCTTCAGCTGCTGTGATTTGTAATTCCCATTTCCTGCTCTTCTCAGCTATTTTCTCTTCCATTTTCTTGCTGATGTCTTCCAGCCTCCTCCCCCACTCCTCCTCTCTTTGTGGGAGCTCTGCCTCCCAGTCCTCCCAGTGTGTGTGTGTGTGTGTGTGTGTGTGTGTGTGTGTGTGTACACTCTCCTATTTGTACTCACCTATTTGTGGTTGCAGGGGTCGAGTCACAGCTCCTGGTCCCGCCTCTTCGCTGATTGTTACTAGGTTTTCTCTCTCCCTGCCCCATGAGCTCTATCATACCTCGCCTTAAAACTATGTATGGTTCCCGCCTCCACTACGTAACTTTCTAGGCTATTCCATGGCCTGACTACTCTATGACTGAAGAAATACTTCTTAACATCCCTTTGATTCATCCGAGTCTTCAACTTCCAATTGTGACCTCTTGTGTCTGTGTCCCTTCTCTGGAACATCCCGTCTTTGTCCACCTTGTCTATTCCGCGCAGTATTTTATATGTCGTTATCATGTCTCCCCTGACCCTCCTGTCCTCCAGTGTCGTCAGGACAATTTCCCTCAACCTTTCTTCGTAGGACAATCCCCGTAGCTCTGGGACTAGTCTTGTTGCAAACCTTTGCACTTTCTCTAATTTCTTGACGTGCTTGACTAGGTGTGGATTCCAAACTGGTGCTGCATACTCCAGTATGGGCCTGACGTAAATGGTATACAGAGTCTTAAACGAATCCTTACTGAGGTATCGGAACGCTATCCGTAGGTTTGCCAGGCGCCCGTATGCTGCAGCAGTTATCTGATTGATGTGCGCCTCAGGAGATATGCTCGGTGTTATACTCACCCCCAGATCTTTTTCCTTGAGTGAGGTTTGCAATCTTTGGCCATCTAAACTATATTGTGTCTGCGGTCTTCTTTGCCCTTCCCCAATCTTCATGACTTTGCATTTGGCAGGGTTAAATTCAAGGAGCCAGTTGCTGGACCAGGCTTGTAGCCTGTCCAGGTCTCTTTGTAGTCCTACCTGATCCTCATCCGATTTGATTCTTCTCATTAACTTCGCATCATCTGCAAACAAGGACACTTCTGAGTCTATGCCTTCCGTTATGTCGTTCACATATACCAAGAACAGCACAGGTCCTAGGACTGACCCCTGTGGAACCCCGCTTGTCACAGGCGCCCACTCTGACACCTCGTCGCGTACCATGACTCGTTATTGCCTCCCTGTCAGGTATTCTCTGATCCATTGCAGTGCCTTTCTTGTTATGTGTGCCTGATCCTCTAGCTTTTGCAGTAGCCTCTTGTGAGGAACTGTGTCGAAGGCCTTCTTGCAGTCCAAAAATATGCAGTCGATCCACCCCTCTCTCTCTTGTCTTACTTCTGTCACCTTGTCATAAAACTCTAGTAGGTTTGTGACACAGGATTTTCCTTCCCTGAAACCATGCTGGTTGTCAATTATACACTTGTTTCTTTCCAGGTGCTCCACCATTCTCCTCCTGATGATCTTCTCCATGACCTTGCATACTATACACGTTAGTGATACAGGTCTGTAGTTTAGTGCCTCATGTCTGTCTCCCTTTTTAAAAATTGGGACTACATTTGCCATTTTCCATACCTCAGGGAGTTGCCCAATTTCAAATGATGTATTGAAGATCTTTGTTAATGGCTCACACAATATCTCTGCTCCCTCTTTAAGGACCCATGGAGAGATGTTGTTTGGTCCCACCGCCTTTGAGGTGTCAAGTTTGCATAGCAGCTTCTTCACCTCCTCCTTGGTTATATGTACCTCATCCAGCACTTGCTGGTGTGCCCCCTGTTCTGATTTCATGGAGTCCTACTGGTTTCCACTGTAAATACCTCTTTAACCCTTTGACTGTCGCGGCCGTATATATACGTCTTACGAGGTACCGTGTTTGACGTATATATACTCATAAATTCTAGCGACTTCAAATCAAGCAGGAGAAAGCTGGTAGGCCCACATGTGAGAGAATGGGTCTGTGTGGTCAGTGTGCACCATATAAAAAAAAATCCTGGAGCACGCAGTGCATAATGAGAAAAAAAAAACTGACCGTTTTTTTAATTAAAATGCCGACTTTGTGGTCTATTTTCGCATAGTATTTATGGTTGTATTCTCGTTTTCTTGGTCTCATTTGATAGAATGGAAAACATATTATAGAAATATTGGTGATTTTGATTCATTTTACTATAAAAAGAACCTAGAAATGGAGCTCAAAGTAGGGGAAATGTTTGATTTTTGCCAATGTTCAAAAGTAAACAAATGATGCCATTGTCCAATAAATGTCCAACTAGCCATTCTAATATGCAGTCATGAATGGGTTGATGTTATTTATACAGTTATTACAGTATTGCAGTAGTCTGCATAATAGTAAGTCTTCTATTTTTTGTTTGAGTAAAAATTCAAAATAGAAAGCAAGAGTAATATCAGAGGGGCCTGGAGACATGACTGATGAGCAAAGAAAAATGTTATTTTAGAGCCAGGAATGTCTGCATTGTTCATTCTGGACCTTATTTTGAAATTGTCATATTTTTTTAGTTTTTGTGAAATTGGCCAAATTGCAAATTTCTGACCACATTATTAGGTAGTTGAAATCGGTAAATGGGCAGTTTCTTGTACTCAATCGATAGAAAAAATGGAGTTCTAAAGAAATAGCTATGAGTTTGGGCGACTGGAACAATGGAATTAGCCGAAAATAGGGCTGAAAGTGGGCGAAATCGCCGATTTGTAAACAGCGCCGAGGTCGCTAACTTCGCAAGAGCATAATTCCATCAGTTTTCCATCAAATTTCGTTTTTTTGGTGTCATTACAATCGGGAAAAGATTCTCTATCATTTCATAAGAAAAAAATAATTTTTTTTTTTTTAAATTTTGCAACACCAGGAGACACCTCAGGATTGGGGGTTGTGACAGTCAAAGGGTTAAATCTTGTGTTGAGCTCCTGACATACCTCTCAGTCGTTTCTTGTGAATTCCCCATTGAGCTCCTGACATACCTCTCAGTCGTTTCTTGTGAATTCCCCATCACCCTTCCTCAGTCTGATTACCTGGTCCTTGACTGTTGTTTTCCTCCTGATGTGGCTGTACAACAGCTTCGGGTCAGTCTTTACTTTTGATGCTATGTCATTTTCATATTGTCTCTGAGCCTCCCTTCTTATCTGTGCATATTCGTTTCTGGCTCTTCAGCTAATCTCTCTATTTTCCTGAGTTCTCTGTCTTCTGTACCTTTTCCATTCTCTAGTACACCTACTTTTTGCCTCCCTACACCTTTGGGTGAACCAAGGACTCGTTCTGTTCTTCCCATTATTTCTGTTTCCCTTGGGAACAAACCTCTCCTCTGCCTCCTTGCATTTTGTTGCCACATAGTCCATCATTTCTTGTATTGGTTTTCCTGTCAGTTCCCTCTCCCACTGAATGTCTTGAAGGAAGTTCCTCATGCCTGAGTAGTTCCCCCTTTTGTAGTTTGGTTTTCCCAGCCTATTCCTGCTACTCTCTCCACTTGGAGCTCAACTATGTAGTCAAAGCACAGAACCACATGATCACTAGCTCCCAGGGGCCTTTCATACATGATACCCTCGATGTCCGAACTACTCAGGGTGAATACAAGGTCCAGTCTTGCTGGTCCATCCTCTCCTCTCTCTCTGGTAGTGTCTCTAACATGTTGATGCATGAGGTTTTCCAGTACCACATCCATCATCTTGGCTCTCCATGTTTCGGGACCCCCATGGGGCTCCAGGTTTTCCCAGTCAATCTCCTTGTGATTGAAATCACCCATAACTAGTAACTTTGCTCCCCCCATGTGTGCTCTCCTGGCCACCTCGGCTAGTGTGTCGATCATTGCTCTGTTGCTTTCATCATATTCTTCTCTTGGCCTCCTGCAGTTCTGTGGTGGGTTGTACATTACTGCAATTATCACCTTATGTCCCTCAGACTGGATTGTTCCTGCTAAGTAGTCCCTTTTGCCCATGCCATCCATTCCTTCCATTTTCTCAAAACCCCACTGGTTTTTAATGAGCAGTGCAACTCCTCCTCCCCCTCTCCTCCCTCTGTCTTTCCTGAGGATTTGATATCCAGATGGAAAGATTGAATCTGTTATTATTCTGGTGAGTTTTGTTTCTGTGAGTGCTATTATGTCTGGGGATGTCTCCTTGATTCTTTCGTGCCACTCCTCATACTGTTTGTTATTCCATCTGCATTTGTATACCACACCTTCAACTTCTTTTCTAAGACTGTGGTCTGGGAGGTGTATTGGGGTTGGGGAAGTGGGAGACCTGGTAAGGAACTATGGGTTGTTGCTGTGGGGGTGGAGTTTGTAATGTAGTGGGTGGGGGCATTGGATGTGGAATGGGTGTTTTGATTTAGAGTGTTTGGTTGCACTGGGGTTGACCTAGTTGGGAGGCTTCTATAGAAAGTTGTGAGGGAGGCTGTATTTGATCTTCTTCCTGGGTCTGGGATCTCCTGTCTGTCTTCTCCATCCCCTCTCTTTCCTCCTTTCGCCTTTGTACCATCTCTCTCAGTTTCTGCCTTTCTTCTTGTGTTCTGTCGCGGTCGAGATACACCTTCCTGTATGCCGGCATGTCCCTTAATCGTGCTTTCTCCTGCAGGATCCTGTTCCGAGTCACTTCTGCCTTGAAGGTCACTTTCACTGGCCAGTTTCTTTTTTTTACAAACCCCCCTATTCTTTGAAAATTTTCCAGCTGGGTCATGTCGTCTTCTCCTATTGCTTTCATGATGCTTTCAATTGCTTATTTTTCCTTGTTTTCTTGCTTCATATGTTTCCCCTTCAACTTCCTGTAGCCCATACACAAAGACTGACCTCACCCTTTCATTCTCCCACTGCATATCCCTGTGTATCCCCTCATTTAATTTTGTTTCCTCCACTGCAGCTTTCCTTTCTTCAGTTTCACTAGCTAATGTACTTGGGCTCAGTGGCCTGTCATTTTCCCTTCTCGGCTTTCCTTGGGCTCTGTTGTTGTCTGTTAGGGCCTCCACATAAAGCTTAGCTCTTTCATGAAAACTTCCTTACCTTTATGTAAATACTATTTTTTTTTTTTAGCAAGTTGGCCGTCTCCCACCGAGGCAGGGTGACCCAAAAAGAAAGAAAATCCCCAAAAAGAAAATACTTTCATCATCATTCAACACTTTCACCTCACTCACACATAATCACTGTTTTTGCAGAGGTGCCCAGAATACAACAGTTTAGAAGTATATACATATAAAGATGCACATTATATCCCTCCAACCTCTCAAGGAAGGTTCCTTGATGTTGGTGAGGGGCTCTTGATTTAGGGAATTGGATCTGTGCTCCAGTTCCCAGAATTAAGCCTGAATGCCTTCCACATCCCCCCCCCAGGCGCTGTATAATCCTCCAGGTTTAGCGCTTCCCCCTTGATTATAATAATAATAATATATCCCTCCAAACTGCCAGTATCCCAAACCCCTCCTTTAAAGCACGGGCATTGTACTTCCCATTTCCAGGACTCAAGTCTGGCTATATAAAATAACCGGTTTCCCTGAATCCCTTCACTGAATATTACCCTGCTTACACTCCAACAGCTCGTCGTGTCCCAAATACCATTCGTCTCCATTCACTCCTATCTAACACGCTCACGCACGCTTGTTGGAAGCCCAAGCCCCTCGCCCACAAAACCTCCTTTACCCCCTCCCTCCAACCTTTTTGAGGATGACCCCTACCCCGCCTTCCTTCCCCTACAGATTTATACGCTCCCCTTGTCATTCTACTTTGATCCATTCTCTCTAAATGACCAAACCACCTCAACAACCCCTCTTCAGCACTCTGACTAATACTTTTATTAACTCCACACCTTCTCCTAATTTCCACACTCCGAATTTTCTGCATAATATTTACACCACACACATTGCCCTTAGACAGGACATCTCCACTGCCTTCAACCGCCTCCTCGCTGCAGCATTTACAACCCAAGCTTCACACCTATATAAGAGTGTTGGTACTACTATACTTTCATACATTCCCTTCTTTGCCTCCATAGATAACATTTTTTTATCTCCACATATACCTAAATGCACCACTCATCTTTTTTCCTTCATCAATTCTATGATTAACCTCATCCTTCATAGATCCATCCGCTGACACATCAGCTCCCAAATATCCGAAAACATTCACTTCTTCCATACTCCTCCTCCCCAATTTGATATCCAATTTTTCTTTATCTAAATCATTTGATACCCTCATCATGTTACCCTTTTCTATGTTCACTTTCAACTTTCTACCTTTACACACACTCCCAAATTCGTCCACTAACCTTTGCAATTTTTCTTTAGAATCTCCCATAAGCACAGTATCATCAGCAAAAAGTAACTGTAACACTTCCCATTTTGTATTTGATTCCCTATAATTTAATCCCACCCCTCTCCCCAACACCCTAGCATTTACTTCTTTTACGACCCCATCTATAAATATATTAACCCTTTCAGGGTCGACAGGCCCTCTCAGAGACCTGTTCTCAGGGTCGCCCAAATTTCAAAAAAAAAAAATTATTTTTTCCTATGAAAAGATAGAGAATCTTTTCCTGATCATAATGACACCAAAAGTATGAAATTTGATGGAAAACTTACGGAATTATGCTCTCGCGAAGTTAGCGGTCTCGACGATGTTTACGCATCGGCGATTTTGCCCACTTTGATCCCTATTTTCGGCCAATTCCACTGTACTAGTCGACAAAAATCATGAATATGTATTTCGCTAGAACTCTATTTTTTCTATCAAATGAGTGCAAGAAACCACCCATTTACTGATTTCAACTATCCAATACAGTGGTCAGAATTTAGCAATTTTGCCAATTTCACACAAATTTCAAAAGATGCCAATTTCCAAATAGGGTCCAGAATAAACAAGAAAGACATTCCTGGCACTAAAATGACATTTCCTCTGTTCATTAGTCACGTCCCAATGCCCCTCTTACATTCTTTTGCTTTCCACTTTGAATTTTTATTCTCACAAAAAATAGAAGATTTACTGTTATGCAGACTACTGCATTAGTGTAAAAAATGGTATAAATAATATCAGCGCACTTGTGAAAGAATAGTAGACTCACCAGTTGACGTGTATTGGACACTTAGCATGATTTGTTTACTTTTCAACTTTGTTAAAAATCGAACATTTCTGCTACTTTGAGCTCAATTTCAAGGTACTTTTCATTGTAAAATCAGTAGAAAATCATCTCAATATCTGTAATATGTCTTCCATTCTATAGAATAAGACCAGGAAAACTAGAATACAACAATAAATACTATACGAAAATACAGTGCAAAGTCGCTGTTTTAATCCAAAAACATGGTCAAAGTTTTTTTCTCATTACGCACTGTGTGCTGCAGGATTTTTTTTATACTGCGCGCACTGACTAAATAGACCCATTCTTTCATATGTAAGCTTACCAGCTTTCTCTCACTAGATTTGAGTGTGCTAGAATTTAGACGTACTAGTACGTCAAAAACCCTGGTGCATAAGCCGTACTAGTACGGCCAAAACCCTGAAAGGGTTAACCCTTTGACTGCCGCAGGCCCCTTTCTGAAACTATCATTCTATGTTGATAAGTTTTTTGGAAAAAAAAAAATTATTTGTTCTTAAGAAATGATAGAGAATCTTTTCCCAATGGTGATGACACCAAAAGTACGAAATTTGGTTGAAAACTCACGGAATTACGCTCCTGCGAAGTTAGTGGTCTCGCCAACATATACGCATTGGCAACTTCGCCGATATTTAGCCCTGATTTTGGCCAATTCCGTTGTTCCAGTTGACTAAAGTCATAGCTATTTCTTTAGAA
This sequence comes from Cherax quadricarinatus, assembly GCF_038502225.1. NCBI lineage: Eukaryota > Metazoa > Arthropoda > Malacostraca > Decapoda > Parastacidae > Cherax > Cherax quadricarinatus. The sequence goes on along the minus strand of NC_091377.1, from coordinate 11,974,370 downwards.
CTCCATTTTTTCTATCAGTCGAGTTCAAGAAACCGCCCGTTTACCGATTTGAACTACTCAGTAAAGTGGTCAGAAATTGGCAATTTGGCCAATTTCACGCAAATTAAAAGAATGCCAATTTCAAAATAGGGTCCAGAATATACAATGTAGATATTCTTGACACTAAAATAACACATCCTCTGTTCATTAGTCACGTCTCTAGGCCCCTCTTATATTACCATTGCTTTCTATTTTTATTTTTTATTCATACAAAAAAAAAAAATACAAAATTTACTGTTATGCAGACTACTGCATTATTGTAAAAATGGTATAAATAATATCAGTGCACTAGTGAAAGAATATTAGACTCCCCAGTTGAAGTGTATTGGACGTGTGGTGTGATTTGCTTACTCCTGAACATTGGTAAAAATCGAACATTTCCGCTACTTTGAGCTCAATTTCAAGGTCGTTTTCATCGTGAAAGTAATCAAAATCGTATCTATTTCTGTAATATGTTTTCCATTTTATCACCTGAGACCATGAAAACGAGAATAAAACGATAAGTATTATATGAAAATACACCTCAAACTCGGTGTTTTAATCCAAAAAAAGTCAGTTTTTTTTTTCCTCATTACGCACTGCGTGCTGCAGGATTTTTTTTTATGTGATGCACACTGACCACACAGACCCATTCTCTCACATGTGGGCCTACCAGCTTTCTCCTGCTTGATTTGAAGCCGCTAGAATTCACGCGTATAAATACATCAGAAACAGTGGCGCGTAAGACGTATATATACGACCAAAACAGTCAAAGGGTTAAACAACCATGGTGACATTACACATCCCTGTCTAAGACCTACTTTTACTGGGAAGTAGTCTCCCTCTCTTCTACACACCCTAACCTGAGCCTCACTGTCCTCATAAACACTCTTAACAGCATTTAGTAACTTACCACCTATTCCATATACTTGCAGCATCTGCCACATTGCTCCCCTATCCACTCTATCATATACCTTTTCTAAATCCATAAATGCAATAAAAACTTCTCTACCTTTATCTAAATACTGTTCCCATTCTAAAACCTTGCTCATCCGCAATTCTACATTCTGTCTTACCTCTGATTCTTTCAATAATAACCCTACCATACACTTTTCCTGGTATACTCAGTAAACTTATTCCTCTATAATTTTTACAATCTTTTTTGTCCCCCTTCCCTTTATATAAAGGGACTACACATGCTCTCTGCCAATTCCTAGGTACCTTCCCCTCTTTCATACATTTTTTAAACAAAAATACCAACCATTCCAACACTATATCCCCCCCTGCTTTTAGCATTTCTGTCATGATCCCATCAGTTCCAGCTGCTTTACCGCCGTTCATTCTACATAATGCCTCACACACCTCCCCCACACTCACATCCTGCTCTTCTTCACTCCTAAAAGATGGTATACCTCCCTGGCCAGTGCATGAAATTACCGCCTCCCTTTCTTTGTCGACATTTAAAAGTTCCTCAAAATATTCTCCCCATCTACTAACTCCCCTATTCTGTTTTTAACTGACAAATCCATTCGTTTCCTAGGCTTCCTTAACTTGTTTAACTCCAAAAAATTTTCTTATTTTCATTAAAATTTCTTGACAGAGCCTCTCCCAATCTATCATCTGCTCTCCTTTTGCACTCTCTCACCACTCTCTTCATGTTTATTTTACTCTCCATATACTCTACTCTTCTTATAACACTTCTGCTTTGTAAAAACTTATCATAAGCTATCTTTTTCTCTTTTATCACACCCTTTACTTCATCATTCCACCAATCACTCCTGTTTCCTCCTGCACCCACCCTCCTATAACCACAAACTTCTGACCCACATTCTAATACTGCATTTTTAAAACTTTTCCAACCCTCTTCAACCCCCCTTCCCCCCTCACTACTCATACTTGCACCAGCCCACCTTTCTGCCAATAGTTGCTCATATCTCACCCGAACTTCCTCTTTTAGTTTATACACTTTCACCTCCCTCTTACTTGTTGTTGCCATTTTCCTCTTGTCCCATCTACCTCTTATTGTAACTGTAGCTACAGCTAGATAATGATCCGATATATCAGTTGCCCCTCTATAAACATGTACATCCTGGAGCCTACCCATCAACCTTTTATCCACCAATACATAATCTAATAAACTACTTTCATTACGTGCTGTATCATACCTTGTATATGTATTTATCCTCTTTTTTTTCATAAAATATGTATTACATATTACCAAACCACCTCCTACACATAGCTCAATTAAAGGCTCCCCATTTTCATTTACCCCTGGCACCCCAAATTTACCTACTACTCCCTCCACAACATTTTTACCCACTTTAGCATCGAAATCCCCAACCACAAGTACTCTCACACTTGGTTCAAAACTCCCCATGCATTCACTCAGCATTTCCCAAAATCTCTCTCTCTCCTCTACACTTCTCTCTTCTCCAGGTGCCATATACACTTACTATAATGCACTTTTCACATCCAACCTTTATTTTACTCCACATAATCCTTGAATTAATGTATTTATAGTTCATCTTTTCCTGCCATAGTTTATCCTTCAACATTATTGCTACTCCTTCTTTAGCTCTAACTCTATTTGAAACCACTGACCTAATCCCATTTATTCCTCTCCATTGAAACTCTCCCACCCCCTTCAGCTTTGTTTCACTTAAAGCCAGGACATCCAGTTTCTTCTCACTCATAACATCCACAATCATCTCTTTCTTATCATCCGCACAACATCCACACACATTCAGACATCCCACTTTGACAGTTTTCTTTTTCTTATTCTTATTAGTAATTTTTACAGGAAAAGGGGTTACTAGCCCATTGTTCCTGGCATTTTAGATGACTTTTACAACACGCATGGCTTACGTAGGAAAGATTCTTATTCCACTTCCCCCATGGACATAAAAGGAAAAGTAATAACAAGAACTATTAAGATAAAGTCAAAGAAAACTCAGATGAGTGTGTATAAATAAATGTGTACATGTATGTTTAGTGTGACCTAAGTGTAAGTAGAAGTAGCAAGACGTACCTGTAATCTTGTATATTTATGAGACAGACAAAAGACACCAGCAATCCTAGTCTCATGTAAAACAATTACAGGCTTTCATTTTACACTCACTGGGTAGGAAGGTAGTACCTCCCTGGGTAGTTACTGTCTACCAACCTACTACCAATATTATTATTATTATTATTATATTATGAGAAGGTGTGGAGTTAAAAGTATTAGAGGGCTGAAGAGGGGTTGTTGAGGTGGTTTAGTCATTTAGAGAGAATGGATCAAAGTAGAATGACATGGAGAGCATATAAATCTGTAGGGGAAGGAAGGCTGGGTAGAGGTCGTCCTCGATAAGGTTGGAGGGAGGGGGTAAAGGAGGTTTTGTGGGCGAGGGGCTTGGGCTTCCAGCAAGCATGCGTGAGTGTGTTAGATAGGAGGGAATGGAGACGGATGGTATTTGGGACACGATGAGCTGTTGGAGTGTGAGCAGGGTAATATTTAGTGAAGGGATTCAGGGAAACCGGTTATTTTTATATAGCCGGACTTGAGTCCTGGAAATGGGAAGTACAGTGCCTGCACTTTAAAGGAGGGGTTTGGGATATTGGCAGTTTGGAGGGGTATGTTATATATGCTGATTATGTGTGAGTGAGGTGAAAGTGTTGAATGATGATGAAAGTATTTTCTTTTTGGGGATTTTCTTTCTTTTTGGGTCACCCTGCCTTGGTGGGAGACGGCTGACTTTTTGAAAAAAAAAAGTTAATTATATTATTGTCCTTAGCTTATAGCAAGTGGTGAATATGTTTACTGTAGGAAGTCTGAATAAATGAAGAATGGGCATAACTGAAAACTGCAGCATTAGCAAAACACTCTAAAGTGCAGCCTGCATTTACTTAATAAAAATAAACTTTGTTAAAAAAGTTTTAACTGAATTGCTAATGAGAGATATATTCATGTAATAAAATTGTCATTTAATATGGCAAAACATTGGTGTATCTGTTTTCCAAATCTGAATTTTTTTTTTAGTCCGTTTGAGTGACATATAAACTTCATATCTGAGCGCCTCAGCAAAGGCAGTGATTATGTATGAATAATGGTGAAAGTGTTGAATGATGACAAAAGTTTTTTCTTTCTGTTTTGGGTCACCCTGCCTTGGTGGGAAATGGCAGACATGTCAAAAAAATTAAATACATAAAAATATAAAAAATTTCCTGAATTTGTTTTCTTGCAGTACTGATGCTTTGAAACCTATATTTAAGGAGTTGGGATATTTGCAGTTTTGAACTGTAGTATCAAGAAGCCTGTGGCAAGAGAGTGATGGATTGAATGATGATGAAAATGTTTCTTCTTTTTTGGGTCATCGTACCTTGGTGGGAGATGGCCAGTGTGTTAAAAAAATTGTGATACAAGGTGATTTTGGCTGTAAATGATTGAAAGTATAGTTTGGAACTTCTGTGTCAACCTTTATTGAGTATGGATGTCTCACTTTGCCCTTGCCTTGAACATCAGTGATGAATTTCCTATATTCTCCTTGGGATGTTCATCCTCACCACTCAGCCTTCTGGGTAACTGGTTGGGGGTGCCATACATCTGCTCTTACAGGCTTAGGGAAAACCTGTTAACTGGGGGTAGGGTGTAGGTGTCTGGCTCTGGACATTTGTACAGTACATTTGAGTATTGGTGGTGTTGAAACATTAATTACCTCTTAAATGCTCCATTAATTGCTGGAAATGTTTGTAACTTAGTGTAATTGTAAGCTAGGCCACTGATATTGGTGAAGGACTAATGATCCAAGGAATTAGAGCTACTCTCTTCTTCCTCAGGTCAAGGTTGACTGCCTCTTATTCTCAAGGTGCTGAATGATCCATGTAAATTTATTGGATAGACCATGAAACAGATGGGGTTAGAACCCTTGGCAAGTGAGTCGTAGAACTCCAGGCCTGGAGCTTTATGATTCACTTGCCATTTGTTCAGTCCCTGCCCATTCTGTGATCTGTTATACAATTTTGTGACTCAAATTTAGCAGTTTTCTGCTAGATGTTATACAGCCTGTGTTATGGTGGGTCAAAAAATAAAGTTGAAAATTGATTTCTCCACAAGGCTGTCCATGAAAATTGAAAACTGTTTTCTCCACAAGGCTGTCCATGACCAGTAATGGTAAGTCCCTTCTTATGGTGAAACATGAAGCTCCTGATTATGGCCAAATTAGTCACCAGTCCTGAGCCCTGAACATCTTAATGAGGTTTCCATGGAGCCAAATAGCTGGAAGCTTCTCGCCATTGGCAGTGCCATGCTGTTTAGGCTTTTATATCTGAAAATTAAAAAAAATGTGATACACTGACCCGAGACTGACAAACAACTTTCACATAAAACAATAAGCAATTAAAAGTTCATACAACAGTTGCTCGTTATTTTCTCAGTTCACTGTCTTGCAGTTGTTGTCCTCTGAATAAATAAACAGGATAAATATTTTCTAAGCACTATTGACCTTAGTTCATACAATGTTCTGACAAGTCCAAGAGCAGGTAATGAAAAAATGGACTATCCTGATAGAATCTTTGTGTATATTGAACTCTGAAGCTCTATAATCTTGTAGTTTTAAATGTACTACATAGGCTTCCTGGTTATCATAATTCCCACTACGTACTTAATTGAGCAGAAATTTCTCTCCACATGATAAGCAAACCTTGCTTCCAGTCTAGAACATGAATTTACCCCCGGCAATATCGGCCAGCCAATAAACATCGGAGCTCATAAGATATCATCAGTTCATTATTGTACCACTCTGCCACAATTAATGACATCTGTGCAAAATTTGTTTGCAGTAGAAGTCCCAGAAACACTTGGCAAATTCTCAGTGGCAGTTCGTTTCTATTTCTACGTTTGATTTGTATTTACATTATCCTACATAGGAAACATGAAACTAGCTTCAGACTTCCCATTCATTTTAATGTAATTTTGAACACTATGTTTATAAATGTATTCCCCCCTCCCTCCCCCCCTCCAAAAAAAAAAGGTAATTGAAATAAAAAAATATTACATTGTGTAAACAGTATGCTACCTAGTGAATTAATAATATTCATTCTGCACAAATCTGATCTGTGCATGTATATACAGTGAACCTGCTACATGTATACAGTGGACCCCCGACATTCGATAAATCCGACATTCGATAAATCCGACATTCGATGCATTTTAACACAAAAATTTCGCCTCGACATTCGATGGAAAACCCGACATTCGATACGATTCGTACAAGACGTGTCCATGTGTGGCCTGAACTGCACTGTGTGTGCCAGTGTTTACAAGCCAGCCAGTATGCGCGCATCTAAGGATACATTCAGTACATTCCATATTATCCATATTATCACTGTTTTTGGTGCTTGTTTCTGCAAAATAAGTAACCATGGGCCCCAAGAAAGCTTCTAGTGCCAACCCTTCGAGAAAAAAGGTGCTAATGACTATTGAAATGAAGAAAGAGATGATTGCAAAGTACGAAAGTGAAGTGCGTGTGTTGGAGTGCATGATGATTTGGTAAAGAAATTGCCTGCAACTAGTGGTGATGTGAGTGAATTTAAGGCCAGCAAAGGTTCGTTTGAAAGATTTAAGAATCGTAGTGGCATACACAGTGTGGTAAGGCATGGTGAGGCTGCCAGTTCAAGTCCTAATGGAAGGGGAGTCCCCTTCTAAACACTAACACCATCCACACACTCCCCTCCTCCCATCCCATCAATCATCACCAGATCTTCATTAAAGGTAAGTGTCAATTATTCTATTATTAATCTATTGTTATTGTTATTGTAATTATTCTATTGCATTAAACTTAATATTTCATGTGGTAAAAAATTTTTTCATACTTTTGGGTGTCTTGCACAGATTAATTTGATTTCCATTATTTCTTATGGGGAAAATTAATTCAACTTTCGATATTTTCGACATTCGATGGCTCTTAGGAACGGATTAATATCGAATGTCGGGGGTCCACTGTATAGGTAATATTTGATTTGATGGTTGGGTCACTTTTGCAACACTTTGGTATCTTTATTGTGGAAACATGTCACCAACCAGTGGCTTCCTCAGTCCAGTACAGATGAATGATGGAAGATGAGGAGTATTTTGAGATAATCAGTCCCTCAGCCTTGAGTTGATGTGTTCAATCTATCAGTCTTGATCAAAGTGCATCATATGCATGGCCAAAATGCCTAGCCATGCTAGGTGTTCTAGTGGTACACTCTGTAATTATTATTTTACTACATGTAAACCACACAATAACCAAATTCTGTAAACTCAGCATTGTAATCCTTATAGAGAATAAACTTTGAATATACTGCAGGCAGGTGAGTTGAACAAGTCGTAGGTGGTGTCACCATGGACGAATCCACAGGTAGAAGTGGGTTATGTCTGTAGGTTAGACAAGCATAGACTTCCCTGTATCAAGATCCCAAGATGTTGCTGTGTTTGACAGGAATTATAGATAAATGGTTCAGAGAACCAACAAAGATACCCAACTGTTGCATAAGTATCTCAGTCATCAGATTATTGGTTCTGTGAATCATTTATCTACAAAATTTTATTTATACCTCAGACTTAGGGTAACTCAGTGTTTTTTAAATTACTGGATACCTCACCCACCATAGAAGTGACAAATGGTAGCTACCTCTGTCATGTTTTGATCTGTCTGATTTTTGATAAACAGACTTATTTTGAGGTAAAACAAGGACAGTCTTATGTATAGATGAAATGCATTAGGGCCAGTGCTTGGCCAGCACTATATTGTGATGGTGCATTTTCCTAGTTTTAAAGTTTCTGTAAGGATATGACTATAAGGCATGACTGTGGGCTGGTTTGGTGTAAAACTTAATTACTTTGCTCTTTGGCCACACAACTCTAGTCTCTTCTAACTATTTCTAGATGCTCATAACAATTTTGCTCTTTCCATTAAATTCAAAGCTGAATGGGAATCTCTCTGCTTCCTTTCCTGGAATTACATGTCCATTGCTTGGCTACAAGCTTTTCTTTTTCTGTTTATCGCACACCAACGCACAGTGGTATGTATATTCACTACTTTTCTTGTCATGCTCCCTCTGTCAAGAAATAGGGCCATATCCGTACTGGGACCCAGTTAGGAACTGAAATTCCAAAATCTAGCAAGACAGTATTTTTCTTTAAATGGCCTCAGTTAGTATCCCACATCTCCAGTTACTTCCTTTGGTTCATCTTGTGAAAATCAGTGTTAATGTGTTATAGCCATTTTGAAGGAAATGTGGAGGATTTTCCTCTTATGAGTTCTATTCACAATGCTTTCCGAATAGCATTCACTGAGGGCACACAAAGTGAAGCATTCTGGCAGTCTCACTGGTTCATCAAATACTGTAGTAACAGTGGCTGTGTAGTGAGTATCTACAGGTGCTCCTCAGCTTACAATGGGGTTACTTTCCAACAAAATCATCGTAAGTCAAATACAAATATGATAAATAAATAACTACTGTCACTGTATAAGTAAATAAAATAATTACTGTAACTAAATACCAGTATTGAAAAGTAAATAAATGAATGCAAGTTACGGACTTACTACCTTGATGTTGGGTAATTATCATAAGTCGAACCATCATAAGTCAAGGAGTACCTGTAGTCTTTTCTCACATTCCAGGCCACCCTATTGGAAGCACCTAGATATTATGTTCATTTGTTCATCTAGAGAACTGTAAGGACCTGTTCATTAAGTGATTGATTAAATGAAATCATTCCCTAAAGTATCCTTAAAAGCTGATGAAAATTATGCTAAATGAGCAGTTGCTAAAAAGAGAATTACTGAAGTAGCCACAATATTGGATTGGTCAGGACTGCAAATGTTTACATATATGCATGAGCGTGTTTGATAGGAGTGAATGGAGATGAATGGTATTTGGGACCTGACGATCTGTTGGAGTGTGAGCAGGGTAATATTTAGTGAAGGGATTCAGGGAAACCGGTTATTTTTATATAGCCGGACTTGTATCCTGGAAATGGGAAGTACAATGCCTGCACTCTAAAGGAGGTGTTTGGGATATTAGCAGTTTGGAGGGATATACAAATAACCCGCACATAAAAGAGAGAAGCTTACGACGACGTTTCGGTCCGACTTGGACCATTGACAAAGTCACAGTGTGACTTTGTCAGTGGTCCAAGTCGGACCGAAACGTCATCGTAAGCTTCTCTCTTTTATGTGCGGGTTATTTGTGTATCGTTCCAGTCACGGTATTGTGCCTTTTTTTTATTTTTGGAGGGATATGTTGTGTATCTTTATACGTATATGCTTCTAAACTGTTGTGTTCTGAGCGCCTCTGCAAAAACAGTGATTATGTGTGAGTGAGGTGAAAGTGTTGAATGATGATGAAAGTATTTTCTTTTTGGGGATTTTCTTTCTTTTTGGGTCACCCTGCCTCGGTGGGAGACGGCCGACTTGTTGAAAAAAAAAAATTTATGATGTTGCTTTAGAGCAGATGTTTAGTGTATGATATTGCTTTAGGGCAAATTTTTAGTGTATAATATTGCTTTAAGGCAGATGATTAGTGTATGATGTTGGTTTAGAGCAGATATTTAGTGTATGATGTTGCCAAGATATTGTTATTGTTACAAGTTTAGTGCTTAATTTTACTATTATAATAATTATCTCTTTATCCACAGTTATCCCTTTATTTACAAGTCTTTTATTTTTTTAATCTGTATTTTTCCCCACATTGGCTGTTCCCCACTAAGGATGAGTAACTCAGAGAAGGAAGTTTGTTCACCATCCCTCATTCAAATGGTGTCTTGCAAAGACATGTTCAGGCATCGCTCCCCAAATGACTTCCCAACCGCATCATCTCCACCCATTCTTCCCACCTCCAGAGCTCAAATTTAGCTGTATTATAAACCATGGAACAGGTGGGGTTTTACCCATGGTGAGCGAGTCATAAAACAACTCGCTTGCCATGGATTCAAACCCCACCCGTTCTGTGGTTTGTTTGCAATCATGTTGTTACAATTTCGTGAGTCATGTTGGCTGTATTATATTTGTGTATATACAAATAATCCCAAGTAAAGAATTCTACCCTTAGATTTTTGGTAATTTAATGCAAAATAGGTTGTGTTTAGCCCTTAGTTTTGATTGTAAGAATTATGATAATGCAGAATAGGGAGTAACCAGCCCCTCTTCCTTATACCTTGGTAATGTAGTTGCTTTTTGTGATACAGTTACAAAGGAAATACTCTACTGTATTCTAACTTGCTTGTCCCAAGGGGTTGAAGTGAGAAGTTACAAAAGCCTGAGAAATTGATTCCAGAAAGTAAAGTGATAAATTTTGAAAAATAGATTTAAATGCACACATCTGCCAGTTACATTCAATGCCAGAAGTCCTTATGTTGGTGGAGGACTTGTGTTTAGATGAAACTGTGAATGAGAGAGTGCTTCTTGGGGGTAACCCAGCCTGGAGAACAAGATCCCTGACTTGCATATACAAGTACTGGTAAATAGAAGCAAGTTGTACATACTAGTAGATAGCTGGAAAGGAGAATAAGGCCCCAAAGTTATATACAGTATACAGGTAGATAAATTGATGGTAAGGTATCAGAAAATCAAGGTTCAGAGTTGTACATACTGATATGGATAGCTGGAATGGTGAAGGATCAGAAAATCAAGGCTCCAGAATTGTACATACAGTGGACCCCCGGTTTACGATCAGCTCCCAATGCGACCAATTATGTAAGTGTATTTATGTAAGTGTGTTTGTACGTGTAGGTTTGGGGGTCTGAAATGGACTAATCTGATTCACAATATTCCTTATGGGAACAAGTTCGTTCAGTAATGGCACCTGAACATACTTCTGGAATGAAATAATATCGTAAGCCGGGGGTCCACTGTACTAGGTAGATGGAATGGTGAAGGATCAGAAAATTGAGTTACCAGAGATGTACATGTAGATGGAATGTTGAAGGGAGATAAAACAGCATAATCTCTTGTTCTTTTTCAACTAATAAGCCCATTTTTTTATTTTCTCCATTACAGGAATCGAGAGTAAACCGTGTTAATAGCTGGAAGGACTTCCAGAAGGGAAAATCTGCGAAAAAATTCAAAGGGTTCAAGCCCCCAAAGCATAAGGCCGAGGCAAGAGATTAGCAAGATATGTTAGGAACTTTCCTGTGTTAAGCTTTCGTTCTTGACTTGGTGGTGTGAATCCAAGAAAGTCATTACAAATATCAGTATCACCAACATACTGTTATGAGCTGCTCTTGGGTGTGACGTACATTATAAGTATTTAACATTAATATTAGTGAAGATTGTACTTTTCCAGTGTTCCAGTGGTGACTTTTTAATTCATTTTCATGGTTTACTATTATTAATGAAAGAGTCAATAAAGTATTGAACAAACACCATTGGGGAGAAATTGTTTTAATTATAAATTTTCACAAGGAACTTAATGATAATACGAAAATCAATAAACATTAATTTGTTGCGTTAGAGTCCACTCGCTCAATAAATTCTAATTACTGTACCATAATTAGAAATGGTATAGGAAATTTTCTTAGACCTTTTTTATACAAAAATGCTAGTTTAAATCGTGCGATGTTATTTGCCAATTTAAATTAGCAATTAATAACTTATCTGATACCTTCCAATAACAAAATATTTTGTGTGTGAAACATTCTCTTTTCATCGAAGATAATTCTTCGACGTTCTCAGCAGTTGGGAAGCTAAGACAGCAAGACATCTCGTTTTATCTTTCTTATGCAACCAAATTCTGTTTCATAATTGGCAAACTATGTATGTATAATAAATTTTGCTTGTTTTGTGAGACCAGTTGTTTTATAGTTTTATTTTATATTGAGCAAGACCACAGAAATATGCTTAGCATTTAAGGTCTTGTTTTGATTTTCCCCATTAACAAATTTTTTTGTACCTTAATATTGAAATAGCAGGTACAGTACCTACATTTGTGTACAGATATTTGAATTATCCAGTGCAAAATTGTAAAGATAACACAAAGGTATTTTTGTACATATATATATATATATATATACAGTATATATATACATAGGAAACTGTGTCATTTGATAATTGATTATGCGAAATTAATTAAAATTTGAGAAAGATTGAGTTATTCAAAAGTTATTATATTTGATTTACTCCTATAAGAACTTGTAAATATTTTTTTTACACATATGTTTTGGTTTGAGCATGGCAGTTAAATGTTTTAAAGTAGTGTTTAAGAAATCAGTTTCTCTGGATTTTATGAACTATTTATAAGACTAAACATCTGTTGTTAAACCTCCTATTACACTAGTTAATCTATCACTTTTTGCCCAGTAAGTTATTTGTTATCTTAGAGTACCTGTACACCTTTGCTGTCACCTTTACTGACTTCACAGACCACCTCACCTTCAGTCCCTATAGCCTAACGAGGAGCAGCTGACATGGGGAGGTGGCAGGCACTCTGCTTCATGGAAAACCCCACAGAAATTTGTTTTTCATATTGGTCTGATTCACTGAACCATTTATAAGAATCCTGCCATCTTTATTAAATGTTAAGGAGGAAGCAGTTGAAGGTATTAAATAGGAAACTAAGTGCAGTGACACTTAAACAGGAAACTTGATCTGTAGTATGGACAGTTTCAGAAAAGAAAATTGCTAGACAAACATATTGGTGTGGATAAAAGCAGGGGGTTAGAAATATTTGGTATTTGGAGTGACATCTAAACTGTTGCATTTACATGCCTCTGGCAAGACAGTGATAGTGTGAATGATGATGAAAGTGTTTCTTTTGCAGGTCACCCTGCCTTGGTGGGAGATGGCCAGCATGATTAAAAGCAAAAACAAAACAAGTAGAAAATCTCATTATGAGCCCTGAGCAAATCTCTGAATCCTGAGTTAGGAATTGGCTTAAGCTTGAAAAAATCCTGATTACAGTAATCATACATACACGAAGAACAGATATATAACATCACAAGCAACCTTTTGAAATAAAGTACATCAACCAGGAACTCAAACTTCTCTGTGGAGAACTAATATCAGGATTTAGAGACCCATCTGACTTAAGCTTTGTGGTTTGGAAAACAGTTGTCTAGGCAACTTACTCTTCCCTCAATTTTTTGCTAATGTGAGCTATAAGCTGTGACTATAACAACGTCAAAATGGAATACCATGACATTCTTTTCACAGTCTAGGTTGCACCAGATCAGATGCCCAGAGGATCAGTCTGTCATCTTTCCTTGCTAAGCCAGTGCTCATCTTAATCCAATGAAGGATCCGGGGAAGGGGGGGGACATGGACCTGCTCCGCATGGGTCAGTGGGCCTGTTGCAGTGTTCCTTCTTTCTTATGTTTTTCTTAAAAGGACAATCATTGCTTCCTAATAAATTTTGATATCTGAGTGATGAAACATCCAACCCTTCCCTCTAAATAAATGTCCTTAGTGCAAAGCATCAGAGGTCCTAGTGAACACTGAAGAGTCAAGTACCTTAAATAATGGGATGTTGATCACCCAGGGTGACAAGTTGAGAGGTGTGTTACCATAATGATGTAAGAAGATTGTTGTACTTGTATTCTTCATGCCCTCCATCCCCTCAAGGAAGGTTCCTTGATGCTGGTGAGGGGCTCTTGATCTAGGGAATTGAATCTGTGCTCCAGTTCCCTGATTTGCACCTGAATGCCTTCCATCCCCCCCCCCCTCAGGCACTGTATAATCCCAGTGGGTTTAGTGCTTCTCCTATAATAATAATCAAGCCCACCATGAGCTCCAGAACATTATTATTATTATTATTATTATTATGGGGAGCACTAAACCCATAGGGATTATACAGCACTTGGCCTAATTCAGGGAAATGAAGCACAGATCCAATTCCCTAGATCAGGAGCTCCTCACCAACATCAAGGAACCTTCCTAGAGGAGTCTAGAGGAACATAAGCAGCCAGTGCCAGAGACCCAGGCACTGGTGTATGCCAGTATTATACCCAGGAAGATACGAGTCTAGAGATAGTATTCAGACCTCAGGCAGGGTTAGTGAAGAGATTCCTCTGTAGTGTTTCTTGGCCATAGCTTGGACAGGAGAGAGATTCCTGTAAAGTTGTCAATAGCCAGAAGAAATACCACTTTTTGTGTAAGGTATGCATTCTATATTTTAAGAAAAAACTGATGACTCCATGAATAAGAATTTGCACAGTTTATAACTGTACTGATTGTAATAAGAGAATTTCCTGAGAAGGAAGGGGTATTTATTTTTTTTTTTTTTTAACAAGTCCGCCGTCTCCCACCGAGGCAGGGTGACCCAAAAAGAAAAAAATCTCCAAAAAGAAAATACTTTCATCATCATTCAACTCTTTCACCTCACTCACACATAATCACTGTTTTTGCAGAGGTGCTCAGAACACAACAGCTTAGAAGCATATACGTATAAAGATACACAACATATCCCTCCAAACTGCCAATATCCCGAACCCCTCCTTTAGAGTGCAGGCACTTTACTTCCCATTTCCAGGACTCAAGTCCAGCTATATAAAAATAACCGGTTTCCCTGAATCCCTTCACTAAATATTACCCTGCTCACACTCCAACAGATTGTCAGGTCCCAAATACCATTCGTCTCCATTCACTCCTATCTAACACGCTCACGCACGCCTGCTGGAAGTCCAAGCCCCTCGCCCACAAAACCTCCCTTACCCCTTCCAACTTTTTCGAGGACGACCCCTACCCCGCCTTCCTTCCCCTACAGATTTAAATGCTCTCCATGTCATTCTACTTTGAGGTATGTTTCCTATAAACAATAATTTGAAACACTGCTGAGTGACTGACAAGGCTAGAAGATCTTTCAAGATTATCCAAGCATATCCTTGGTAGTATGTCATTAATATGTTATGATCCCCATTTTTTAAGTACGCACACTAGTAAGTAACATCACTATAAGGAATCATCCTTTCAGTAAGATGCACCAGCTTTTAAAGATTAATTCATTTGAAAAGAAACACACTCAAATTATCACATAGAAAAAATACCCTATAATTTGCTAAATAAAATTGGCACAGAGACGTGATAACACCTGTGTTGATAGTTTGAAGCCAATCAAGAGAGATGTTCTTTAGCTCACACAAAACACTAGGAGCTTGAAAGAAGCAACAAACTCCCACAACCACTGTAGGCTTCTCTTTGTTGGAGATACCTACCATAATAAATAATTATTCTTTAATGTAAGCTAGGTATATGCTTATTTAAAACTCAGAATTGACAAGGAAGATATCGATGCCGGCTTGATGCTGAGTGATTAATTATGAGGTAGGCCTATGACTAAGCAATAATTTTTATAGAATCATATTGTCCGTGAACTGTGTGGTAGAAATGTAAGGTTGTGTTGTAAGACTATGAGAAACACTATTCTTCAAAGTTGATATATCAGTAAGTAATGGAAGAATTTTTTAGTGCTGCATCAACCACCAAATCAACAATATGCATGCTCATAGGAATTCACATCTCTGCTGAAGTTCTGTTTCAGCTAAGCACGCTAGACAACTTCTTCCTCTCACTCAAATGAAAGAAATGAAACCAAAATTATGAAAGTAAAAAAATTTCCTCAGGAGTATTGGGGATCACACTGTTATGGCTTAGTAATGGTTCGGTCCCCAATACTCCTTACATGATTTATTAATATCCGCCATTATGGAGGAGCAATTAGAATGGCTACATAATCAAGTAATGTTCTTCATACTTTTAGTGAAGTTTTTATAGAAGGGAAGTAGCAAAGGAACACTGGAGGTATACAGATGATTTTCTGGGCAAAAAAAGTGGTAATAGTCTCTATTTACTGGCATATTAGGTGGTCTATAAACAGGGTGCCATTCCTGTAAATGTTCATGGAATCTGACTACAAGATAGGTTTATAAAATTTTAGTCCAGTAGGTTCCCAACATTTTTTATATTGAAAGGTTACTGTGAAACAGGAAAAAAATCAAATTGTACAAAATTAAGTTGTAATAATGATAATGAATATACTGTATTAAGAGTTATTGGAGATATACTGTGTTCACTTTTTCTGTTTGCATACAAGTGAGCAATTTTCAAAGATGTTTACTGTATGTGACAGTTGCTTGTTTCTTTCACTACAAACCTTGATTAGTGAGATCTTAATTTTTATTTAAACCTTGTTATCTCTGAAATTTCTGGAGGCTCTAGGAAGGGTAGGGGATGTGTAGACCTAGTGTTTACAGTGAAACATATAGGTGAACAGTTTAGATAAGGGTAAAGAAGTTTTTGTTGCATTTATGGATTTAGAAAAGGCATATAATAGGGTGGATAGGGGGGCAGTGTGGCAGATATTGCAAATGTATGGAATAGGAGATAGGTTATTGCGAGCATTAAAGAGTTTTTATGAGGATAGGGAGGCTCAGGTTAGAGTATGTAGGAGAGAGGGAGATCATTTCCCAGTAAAAGTAGGCCTTAGACAGGGATGCATGATGTCACCATGGTGGTTCAATATATTTATAGATGGAGTAGTAAGAGAAGTGAATGCTCAGGTGTTGGCAAGAGGTGTGGGGTTAAAAGATAAATAATCTAACAGAAAGTGGGAGCTGTCACAGTTGCTTTTTGCTGATGACACTGTGCTTTTAGGAGATTCTGAAGGAAGTTGCAGAGGTTGATTGATGAGTTTGGTAGGGTATGTAAAAGAAGGAAGTTAAAAGTGAATATAGGAAAGAGTAAGGTGATGATAACAAAAAAAATTAGGTAATGGAAGATTGTATATCAGATTGGAGGGAGAGAATATTGAGGAGGTGAATGTGTTCAGATATTGGGAGTGGATGTGTCGGTAGATGGGTCTGTGAAGGATGAGGTGAATCATAGAATTGACGAGGGGAAAAAGGTGAGTGGTGCATTGAGGAGTCTGTGGAGACCAAAAACTTTATTCATGAAAACAAAGAGGGGAATGTATGAGTATAGTTATACCAGTGCTCTTGTATGGATGTGAGGCATGGGTTGTGAATGTTGCAACAAGGAGAAGGCTGGAGGCATTGGAGATGTCATGTCTGAGGGCAATGTGTGGTGTTAATATAATGGAGAGAATCCATAGTTTGGAGATTAGGAGGTGTGGAATTACCAAAACTGTTATCCAGAGGGATGAGGAGGGGTTATTGAGATGGTTTGGACGTGTAGAGAGGATGAAACGAAATAGAATGATTTCGAGAGTATACAAATCCGTAGTGGTGGGAAGGCGGGGTAGGGATCGGCGTAGGAAAGGTTGGAGGGAGGGGGTAAAGGAGGTTTTGTGTGCGAGGGGCTTGGACTTCCAGCAAGCGTGTTAGACAGGAGCGAATGGAGACAAATGGTTCTTAGGACTTGACTTGATGTGCTGTTGGAGTGTAAGCAAGGTAACATTTATGAAGGGATTCAGGAAAACCGGCAGGCCGGACTTGATTTTTGGAGATGGAAAGTACAGTGCCAGCACTCTGAAGGAGGGGTGTTAATGTTGCAGTTTTATAGCTGTAGTGTAGGCATGCCTCTGGCAAGACAGTGATGGAGTGAATGATGATGAAAGTTTTTCCTTTCAGGCCACCCTGCCTTGGTGGGAAATGGCCAATGTGTTAACAATAATAATACTGTTATTATTTTTTTATTATTATTAACACACTGGCCGATTCCCACCAAGGCAGGGTGGCCCGAAAAAGAAAAACTTTCACCATCATTCACTCCATCACTGTCTTGCCAGAAGGGTGTTTTACACTACAGTTTTTAAACTGCAACATTAACACCCCTCCTTCAGAGTGCAGGCACTGTACTTATTATTATTACAGTATTATTATTATTATTATTACTCTCATTTTTTTAGCATGCTGGCCGTCTTCCACCAAGGCGGGGTGACCCAAAAAAAGAAACTGTTTCACCATCATTCACATATAATCACTGACTATGCAGAGGCATACAGATACAACAGTTTGGATGTCACTCAGAACAGCATATATCCCAAACTCCTTTAAAGTGTAGATATTGTACTTCCCACCTCCAGAACTCAAGTTGTTACACACAAGGTATATTGACAAATGTGTAAAAAAGATAGTTATGCAACACGACATAACTTTATTATGGAAATGTTCCGCTACCAGGAGGTTTATCAGTCCAGCACATAGACACTAAACATACAAACACGTACCCATAGTATCATGCAGTTCACCTACAATGTAGATGGGATGCACAAAATGGTAGCGACCTGACAGTAATGTCCTGATGGGCTGCTGTTCATATGTTGGATTGCATGCAGCCAGCAGTAATAGCCTGGTTGATCAGGTCCTGATCCACTGTGAGGCCTGGTCATGGACTGGGCCTCAGAGGCATTGACCCCCGGACCACCCTCCAGGTAGACTTCTTGATATTTCTGTGCTTTTATGTATCTATTGGATTGATAAGCCCTGATGAACAAAACTTTTCCATAATGTTACCTCACAGTACATAAATGTCACTCCTTTATTATTTATATTTAATCAAGTTGTAAAGATACCTTTGAGGAGTATGAAGCTGAATTACTTGTAAAGATACTCTAGAAGAGTATGAAGCTGAATTTACTTGTAAAGATCCTCTAGAAGAGTATGAAGCTGAATTTACTTGTAAAGATCCTCTAGAAGAGTATGAAGCTGAATTACTTGTAAAGATACTCTAGAAGAGTATGAAGCTGAATTACTTGTAAAGATACTCTAGAAGAGTATGAAGCTGAATTTACTTGTAAAGATCCTCTAGAAGAGTATGAAGCTGAATTTACTTGTAAAGATACTCTAGAGGAGTATGAAGCTGAATTTACTTATACTCAATAGGAATACAAAGCTGGAGAAATTACAGTAAATAGTAATGTTGAAATGTGGGAGACTAGGATGAGGAGAAAGCAATGTAAACTAAATAAGTGAAGTAAGAGAAATAAGGAGTAATTTCTTCAGCATGAAAGTAGAGAAACAACCTGGGGAAGAAAGTAGTTGAGGTACATTACATATTGTACACAGTATGAAGAATGGTTATAATTATAACCTTAATTTTTAAAGAAGTGGAGGGGTAAGTCAGCAGAAAATCTTGATCAGATAACCAAAAGCTCCAGCAGCTGGTCATCATATGACTAAAACCAGCGACAGGAAACACTGTTTCCTGATGAATCTGACTTAACCTAATAGTCCAGTACAACTTCAAATTTAGATACGGGGAAACCTTCAGGGTTTGGAATGTATCACATTTGTTAATCAGTGATTAACCCTTTGACTGTCGCGGCGGTATATATACATCTTACGAGGTACCGTGTTTGACGTATATATACTCATAAATTCTAGCGGCTTCAAATCAAGCAGGAGAAACCTGGTAGGCCCACATGTGAGAGAATGGGTCTGTGTGGTCAGTGTGCACTATATAAAAAAATCCTGGAGCACGCAGTGCATAATGAGAAAACAAAAACTCCGACCGTTTTTTTTTTAATTAAAATGCCGACTTTGTGGTCTATTTTCGTATAGTATTTATGGTTGTATTCTCGTTTTCTTGGTCTCATTTGATAGAATGGAAAACATATTATAGAAATAGAGGTGATTTTGATTGATTTTACTATAAAAAGAACCTAGAAATGGAGCTCAAAGTAGGGGAAATGTTTGATTTTTGCCAATGTTCAAAAGTAAACAAATGATGCCATTGTCCAATAAATGTCCAACTAGCCATTCTAATATGCAGTCATGAATGGGTTGATGTTATTTATACAATTATTACAGTATTGCAGTAGTCTGCATAATAGTAAGTCTTCTATTTTTTGTTTGAATAAAAATTCAAAATAGAAAGCAAGAGTAATATCAGAGAGGCCTGGAGACATGACTGATGAACAACGAAAATGTTATTTTAGAGCCAGGAATGTCTGCATTGTTCATTCTGGACCTTATTTTGAAATTGTCATATTTTTTATTTTTCGTGAAATTGGCCAAATTGCAAATTTCTGACCACATTATTAGGTAGTTGAAATCGGTAAATGGGCAGTTTCTTGTACTCAATCGATAGAAAAAATGGAGTTCTAAAGAAATAGCTATGAGTTTGGGAGACTGGAACAATGGAATTAGCCGAAAATAGGGCTCAAAGTGGGCGAAATCGCCGATTTGTAAACAGAGCTGAGGTCGCTAACTTCACGAGAGCATAATTCCATCAGTTTTCCATCAAATTTCGCTTTTTTGGTGTCATTACAATCGGGAAAAGATTCTCTATCATTTCATAAGAAAAAATAATTTTTTTTTTTTAAATTTTGCGACACCAGGAGACACCTCAGGATTGGGGGTTGCAACAGTCAAAGGGTTAAGAGGCAAGGTCCAGGAGCTGGAACTTCATTCTCACAAAGAAAGGTGAGTATACATAAGTAATTCATTATAAATTGTGTGACTTGTTTTATTTAATAACATAATTTGTATGTACAGTATTAGAAGACATACACTGGTAAAGGAATATGGTTTAAAACCTCTATTTTAATGAATAAAAGTCTTTATTATTTTGAAGTCCAAAACAATAAAAAAATTATGGACTGTTTATAATATAAATTCCTTGAAATGTTACACATAGGGATGTGCCAAAGTATTGGTATCGGTATTGGTGTGTACTGTTGGTTAATTTTGATGGTATCGATATTGGCCTAAAATTGAGTACACAAATAACCTGCACATAGGAGAGAGGAGCTTACCACGACATAAGCTCCTCTCTCCTATATGCCGGTTATTTGTGTATTGTTCCAGTCAAGATATTGTGCCTTTTTGTTATTTAAAATTGGGTACATATACCATTATCAGTACTAGTGGGTAACAGCCAGTTTTGATGGTATCATCACCTGTATCAGTGGTTTGATAGTACGTATCAGTATCAGCCTAAAACTGAGTGGTCGGTATCAGCAGAGATATTGGTATCATCCCATTCTTAGTTATACAGTACAGTGTATTCAATGCAGTAGATTCGCTACCTTCAAACATTATTTTTCTTGTATGATTTAAAATACCATCATGTACACTCAGGTTCACATCTTCCACTGTACATGTCTTCTCACCTGCCAGTGGTAATTCCTCATCACAACTGCTATGAATTTCTGAAGAATCTTATATTTTTGTTAAGTGTTAAATATGGAAAGTAGTCACCAGTTCTATAGTTAAAAAAAAAAGTTTTTTGAAAAGAATAAATTATTCATATTGGAAATGATTATGTATTAAAATACATTACTGTTTTTTAGTGTACAAAATATACCACATACATAATCTTGTGTATTTCCACAAAAAAAATCAAAATTGAGTACAGGTATTTATCAGAATTTATTTACAAAAATTTCTTTGATAAGAAGACTGATTATGAGATAACCAAAATTGAGTACAGGTATTTATCAGAATTTATTTATAAAAAATCTTTTGATAAGAATGATTTTAAGATAAAGCTAATAAATTATACAATTGTATCAATATCTGATATGCCATTTCTCTTTCAGCTTGATTTTATTTTTATAATGTCCCCAAGGACTGATTCCTTGACATGGTGGTGATCACAACCAAGGACTGATTCCTTGACATGGTGGTGATCACAACCAAGGACTGATTCCTTGACATGGTGGTGATCACAACCAAGGACTGATTCTTTGACATGGTGGTGATCACAACCAAGGACTGATTCCTTGACATGGTGGTGATCACAACCAAGGACTGATTCCTTGACATGGTGGTGATCACAACCAAGGACTGATTCCTTGACATGGTGGTGATCACAACCAAGGACTGGTTCCTTGACATGGTGGTGATCACAACCAAGGACTGGTTCTTTGACATCGTGGTGATCACAACCAAGGACTGGTTCTTTGACATGGTGGTGATCACAACCAAGGACTGGTTCTTTGAAATGGTGGAGGATCGCAACCAAGGACTGATTCTTTGAAATGGTGATCCCCCACTATGTCAAAGAATCAATCCTTGACATGGTGAGGATCACAATCTTCATCAATTCCTATGGCCTAGTACCGTATAAGCTGAAAGTTTCCTTGCCAGAGGGGCTGTGGATTGCAAAGATTAATTACCATACATTTACCGTGCATGGAGATCCGTATACCTCTTGCTTCCACTCACCTGGAAGTTGGGTAGAAACAACTGCAACTGCAACAATTTTGTGGGCAACAACACTTCTCTTTTGGCCAGACAGAAGTGAAACGGGAAGATTGTCAACTCTTCTGAATCACTCACCTCGTTATACATCACTCCTTCAGTCTCAGGGTGGGTTTTGTAGTTACTTATTTTTATTTTGTAGTGCTCCATTTTCATTAATTACCAGGAGCAATGGGCTAGTAACCCCCTTTTCCTGAATTGCTTACTAAAACTAAAAAGAAGAAAACCTTTAAGTTGAGATGTTTGAATGTGTGTGGATGTAGTGTGAATGACAAGAAAGAGATGATTGTGGATGTTATGAATGAAAGGAAGCTGGATATTCTAGCTCTAAGTGAAACAAAGCTGAAGGGGGTAGGAAAGTTTCAATGGGGAGAAATAAATGGAATTAGGTCAGGGGTTTCTAATAGAGCTAAGGAAGGAGTAGCAATAATGTTGAAAGATCAGTTATGGCAGGAAAAAAAGGAATATAAATGTATAAATTCAAGGATTATGTGGAGTAAAATAAGGGTGGGATGTGAAAAGTGGGTTATAGTAAGTGTATATGCACCTGGAGAAGAAAGAAGTGTAGAGGAGAAAGAGATTTTGGGAGATGCTGAGTGAGTGCATGGAGAGTTTTGAACTTGTGGTGAGGGACCTAAATGCTAAAGTGGGTATAACTGTTGTGGAGGTAGTAGTAGGTAAGTTTGGGGTGCCAGGGAAAAATGAAAACAGGGGGCCTTTACTTGAATTATATATAGAAACAGGTTTGGTAATAAGTAATACATATTTTAAGAAAAAGAGGATATGTTCCTACTACACTACTGTGCAATACCTTGAACTTTCCCTCACTAGCTAATTTCAACTACCTTAAATAATATTCCTATAGTGATATTAATTGCTCAGACTTTATGCTATAAGGCAAATCCTACTCTCAGATTATTTTCATATCTTAGTGACTATATTGTGTGTGCAATTAGTGTGTATTTCAATTACATTATTGTTCAAGGCCCAAAACTATCTTTTGCTGCTACTACCAACTACCTCATATTTTTTTTACTTTTTATAGTAAAATAAATTGCTCAACTTATTATATATAACAAATCAGATCTTACTCCCAAATCAATATCATATCATAGTGACTATCTGCCAATTTAACTTTGTTTACCATTATTTAATTTAGTCCCTTATATATTTTCTCCTTTATTTTAGCTTTACATAACAACCTTAGTTCATATATTCACAATTGTTAAAATAATCAAGGTGCTATTCTCAGGTGCTAAAGTGTAATAAGTTCACTATTTTACCATTATATTCCCTAGCTCATTTATTTGATTACCACTTTATTTGTTCACCACAAATCCTTTTTAGTCCCTTTTATATTGTCTCCATTATTTTAGCTTTAAAGAACTACCTTCAGGTGCTATTTTATAGCTTTAGAATATTTACTTTGTCTTATACATAATTCTAACTATAGATTCACTATAAATCTTATGATAACAAGCATTGATCCTGATACCAACCTTTTATTGAATGACTTAAATGAATCAAACAGTAACTGTAATTACTACACAGCAGAACAATCAAAGGCACTTCTCAGAGCCAACAACAACATAACTGTCTTTAACTACAATATCAGATCTTTAAGTAAACATTACGATGACCTCATAGCATTACTAAATTCCCTGCATGCCAGTATATCCATCATTACTCTCACCGAAACCTGGCTAAAGCCTGATACTACAGATGTCTATTCCATTCCTGGTTACACAGCCATACACAACTGTAGGCCAGATCAACAAGGGGATGGCACAGCTATGTACTACTCAGACCAACTAGAATGTATCACTAATACTTGCACAAGGGATGAACATGGGGAATATATAATAGCTAAATTCAAATCCAAATACCTACAAAAACCTCTCACAGTGATAAACATCTACAGAGTACCACAGTCAAACATTAGCCGTTTTAGTGAAAACCTAGGAAGTATGATAACTGATGCACGCATGAACAAAGATCACTTACTACTCTCAAGTGACTTCAATATAAATCTCCTGCAAGACCAGGACCCACAAGTTACTGAATTCACAAACACTATGAGTAACTGCATGTTGCTACCAACAGTAACAAAACCTACAAGAGTTACAGAGACTAGTGTTTCCCTACTAGACCACATCTGGACCAACACCATATCTCCTTTAAAATCAGGCATAATCACAGATAATACCACAGATCACTACCCTACCTTCCTCATAACAAATCTTGGCAAATTACCCCAAGACACTACTAAAGTCACTTTCAGACTTCACAATGAGGCAGCCATTAATAACTTCACAGCAGCAGTGACAAACATTGACTGGCACACTGAGCTAGAAATCTATACAGATACACCTACCATCCGACTTACGACCGAGTTCGGTTCCGAGAAACCGGTCGTAAGTCGAAATGGTCGTAAGTCAAACTTTACTACTGAATATCAACAAAACATTTTTGTAATGACTTTATTTTATTGTTTTATTTTGGTATTTCATGTTTTACTTTACTTTTTATGTTGTTAGTACTGTATTTTATACTGTAAGGTTTAGGATAAACACTGTGTACAACACAAATAGTTGTTTATTTCCCAGAAATTTGGCATAAAAAACACGGTTGTAAGTCGAGTGGTCGTAAGTCGAGCAGGTCGTAAGTCAGATGGTAGGTGTATTGACGAATGTATTAATAATTTTCTAAAAAAGCCCCAATACCTCTATAACAAGCACTGCCCCCAAAAAACTAAACAGATGACAGCTAAGAGACTGAACAGTCCCTGGCTAACACCCAGCATCCTCAAATTCATAAATACAAAGCACCTATACGAAAAACAGTACCGAATGGGTCACATAACCAGAGACCAAACAAAACGTTACTCGTCAATCCTAACCAGCCTGATAAGAAGGGCTAAAAAATTGTATTATGAGAACAGATTATCCAACTTACGAGGTGATATAAAAAAGACCTGGAAAACCCTATCAGAAATTCTAGGAACAAAAAAGATATCACGAAATAGCAAAATTGAATTAAAGCCAGATGAACCCCAACTCCCACCAACTGAAACAGCAGACAGACTCAATAATTTCTTCTCCACTATAGGAAAAAACCTTGCCAATAAAATCCCAAGCTCAGATACTCCACCCAATGACTACCTCACTGGCAACTACCCGAACACACTGTTCCTAGCTCCGACTAACCCTACTGAAGTCTCCCTTATTATCAACTCATTAAAAAACAAGACAGGAGATTTAAATACCTTACCACCCTTTATATACAAAAAAGCATCACAAGTGCTATCACCAATTATTGCAATACTCTTTAACAAATCCATAGAATCCTCTACCTTTCCTACAGTTCTCAAAATAGCAAGGGTCACCCCAATCCATAAAGGAGGAGACCAAACAGACTTGAATAACTATAGGCCAATATCCAACTTACACCCTCTCTCTAAAATCTTCGAAAAATTAATTCATAAGCGAATCTATTCCTACCTCATCTCCCACAACATACTCAACCCCTGTCAATTTGGATTCAGGCCTAATAAAAATACTAATGATGTTATTATACACATACTAGAACACATATACACTTCAATAGAGAAAAAAGAAGTCCCACTGGGGATCTTCATTGACTTACATAAAGCTTTTGATACAGTTGACCACGACTTGCTCCATATAAAATTGTCGCACTATGGTATAAGAGGGCACTCCCTCAACTACCTAAAGTCTTACCTCAGCAACAGAAGCCAATATGTGTACACAAACACGGCAAACTCTTCCGCACAGCCAATTACAGTTGGAGTCCCACAGGGAAGTGCCCTAGGCCCTCTTCTCTTTCTCATATACATAAATGACCTACCAAATGCATCACAACTACTCAAACCCACACTATTTGCAGATGACACTACATACGTCTTCTCTCACCCGAGCCCAGTCACACTAGCCAATACTGTAAATACCGAATTACAGAAAATATCTACCTGGATGAGGACTAACAAACTTACACTAAACATTGACAAAACCTACTTCATTCAGTTTGGTAACAGAGCTACAGATGTCCCTCTTAACATAATGATAAACGGATCACCTATCACGAAACTCACAGAGGGGAAATTCTTAGGAATCCACCTTGATAATAGACTCAAATTTCAAACACACATACAACAAATTTCCCAAAAAATTTCCAAGACCGTAGGCATACTATCGAAGATACAGTACTATGTTCCACAGTCAGCCCTCCTGGCCCTATATCACTCACTTATTTACCCCTATCTCACCTATGAAATTTGTGCATGGGGCTCAACAACAATAAACCATCTCAGACCATTAATTACCCAACAAAAGGCTGCAGTCATAATGATAACAAATTCCCACTACAGGCAGCACACTCCACCAATATTCAGAACTCTAAACCTACTCACCGTACAAAACATCCATACTTATTACTGCACCTATTACATACATAGAACACTTAACTCTGATATTAACCCTCCCCTCAAACATCTCCTTGCCAACCTCAACAGAACACATGACCATAACACAAGGCACAGATCATTCTTTGATGTTCCTCGTGTCCACCTCACGCTAGGCAAAAACTCAATGCACATAAAAGGCCCTAAAATCTGGAATTCATTACCTGTGAATATAAAAGAAACACTGTCTGTTTATAAATTCAAGTCTCTTCTCAAAAATCACTTACTCACCCACAACTAAATAAATACTGAATAATTGTAGTATCTCATAAATGTCTAACCTGTGACCCAATCAAACTTTGTTATTTTTTAATTACATTACCTAACAGAATACTCCATTCTATTGAATGCACAGCAACACAGTAAGTGACCATATGACCTGTCTTTGTAATACTCATTTGTGCTAAATTGTTATGTTTACAATAATGTTTTTACCACTGAATATATCATTGCTTAGTTAATCTTAAGTTAATTTTAAGCCTGCCCATAATGCTCTGCATACAAGGGGCTTTGGCATGTTGCACTTTAATAACTGTATTCCTTTGTACTTCTCTGTATCATGTTCAAATTAATAAATAAATAAATAAATGAGTATACACCTACCATCCGACTTACGACCTGCTCAACTTACAACCACTCGACTTACGACCGTGTTTTTTGTGCCAAATTTCTGGGAAATAAACAACTATTTGTGTTGTACACAGTGTTTATCCTAAACCTTACAGTATAAAATACAGTACTAACAACATAAAAAGTAAAGTAAAACATGAAATACCAAAATAAAACAATAAAATAAAGTCATTACAAAAATGTTTTGTTGATATTCAGTAGTAAAGTTCGACTTACGACCATTTCAACTTACGACCTGTTTCTTGGAACCGAACTCGGTCGTAAGTCGGATGGTAGGTGTACAAGATATGATATAGCGTATAATGAATGTAACTTGTTAGATTATGTATTGGTGGATAAAAGGTTGATGGGTAGACTTCAGGATGTGCATGTTTATAGAGGGAATTTAAGTCCTGGAAATGGGAAGTACAATGCCTGTACTTTAAAGGAGGGGTTTGGTATATTGGCAGTTTGGAGGGACGTCTAAACTGTTGTATCTTAGTGCCTCTGCAAAGACAGTGATTATGTATGAATGATGGTGAAAGTATTGAATGATGATGAAATTTTTTTCTTTTTTTTTCTGGGTCACCCTGCCTTGGTGGGAAGTGGCTGACATGTTGAAAAAAAAAAACTGATATATTGGATCATTATTTAGTTGTATCTACAGTTAGAATAAGAGGTAGATGGAACTAAAGGAAAAGGGCAACAGCAAGTAAGAGAGAGGTGCAAACTTATAAGCTAAAGGAGGAGGAGGAAGTTAGGGTGAGATATAAGCAACTACAGTGGACCTTCGGGTAACGATTTTAATCCGTTCCAGAGAGTTTGTTGTTAGCCAATTTAATTTTCCCAATAAGAAATAATGGAAATCCAATTAATCCATTCCAGACACCCAAAAGTATTAAAAAAAAAAAATTCACATGAAATATACAATTTCCTACACAGAAAACAATGATACATGCAGAATAAATACTACATGCAGAATAAATACTACATGAAGAATAAATGACACTTATCTTTATTGAAGAGTTATTGATGAGTGATGAGATAGAGGAGGGGAGATGATGGAGGTGTATTATTGTTTGGAAGGGGAATCCCCTTCCATAAGTACTTTAGGTAACAAGTCCTTTTCTGGGGTTACTTCCCTTCTTTTTCTAATGCCACTGGGAACAATTTGACAGTCACTGGACCTCTGCCGCACCAAAAATCTGTCCATAGAGCTCTGTATCTGGTGTTCCTTTGAGATTTTCCTAAAATGGGCCACAACATTGTCATTGTAAAAGTCACCAGCACGGCTTGCAATAGCTGTGTCAGGGTGATGTTCTTCCATAAAGGCTTGCACCTTTGTCCACATTGTACAAATGCCTTTAATTGTTGAAGAAGGCAACTTCCTCCATCTCTCTCTCTCCCCTCCTCTGAAGCAATTTCCTCAGTTGTGGTCTCTTGCTGTTGCAGATGGTCTTGCAGCTCATCAGTGGTTAGTTCCTCATTGTCATCCTCCACCAACTCTTCCACATCCTCCCCACTAACCTCCAACCCCTTGGACTTCCCCAATGACACAATAGATTCCACAACTGGTATAGGCTCCTCAGGGTTAGCCCCAAACCCTTCAAAATCCCTCTCTTGTACACATTGTGGCCACAATTTCCTCCAAGCAGAGTTCAAAGTCCTGTTAGTCACTCCCTCCCAAGCCTTACCTATAATGTTTATGCAACTGAGGATACTAAAGTGATCTTTCCAAAACTCTCTTAGGGTCAATTCAGTGTCTGAGGTCACTTCAAAGCACTTTTGAAACATTGCTTTGGTGTACAGTTTTTTGAAATTTGAAATGACCTGCTGGTCCATGGGCTGGAGGAGAGGAGTGGTATTAGGAGGCAAAAACTTCACTTTGATAGAGCTCAATTCCTCCACAATTCGCTCTGGCAAGTCTGGATGATTACAGGAGCATTGTCTACTACCAGGAGGCACTTGAGGTCCAATTTATTTTCCAGGAGGTAATTTTTCACAGTGGGGCCAAACACATGATAGAACCAATCATGGAAAATGTCCCTAGTGACTCATGCCTTACTGTTTGCCTACCACATCACACACAAATTAGCCTTGACAACATTGTTTTTCTTGAACACTCTGGGAGTTTCAGAGTGATACACCAGTAGAGGCTTCACTTTGCAATCCCCACTAGCATTACTACAAAACATTAGAGTTAGCCTGTCTTTCATAGGCTTGTGTCCTGGCAGTGCTTTTTCCTCCTGTGTAATGTAGGTCTTTGGCATTTTCTTCCAAAACAGGCCTGTTTCATCACAATTAAACACTTGCTGGGGTTTTAATTTTTCAGTGTCTATGTACTCCTTGAATTCCTGCACATATTTTTCAGCCGCTTTTTGGTCACAACTGGCAGCTTCACCATGCCTTATCACACTGTGTATGCCACTACAATTCTTAAATCTCTCAAACCAACCTTTGCTGGCCTTAAATTCACTAACATAACCACTAGTTCCAGGCATTTTTTTAATTAAATCATCATGCAGCTGCCTTGCCTTTTCACATATGATTGACTGTGAAACACTATCTCCTGATAATTGTTTGTCATTGATCCACACCAATAACAGTCTCTCCACATCTTATAGTATTTGCAATCTCTGTTTTGTAAGCATACTTGCACCTTTTGCAACAGCAGCTTCCTTGATTGCCTTTCTGTTGACCAAGAGAGTAGCGATGGTTGATTGGGGTTTGTTGTACAACTGGGCCAGCTCGGAGCCACGCACTCCACTTTCACACTTTGTGATTATCTCTTTCTTCAATTTAATTGTACACCTCACCCTTTTTACCACAGGGTTGGCACTAGAAGCTTTCTTGGGGCCCATGGTGGCTTATTTAGCAGTTACAAGCACTAAAAACATTGGAATA
Source organism: Cherax quadricarinatus (assembly GCF_038502225.1). NCBI lineage: Eukaryota > Metazoa > Arthropoda > Malacostraca > Decapoda > Parastacidae > Cherax > Cherax quadricarinatus. The sequence goes on along the minus strand of NC_091377.1, from coordinate 11,944,242 downwards.
ATACAAAATGTATTGAATGTATGCGTGGAACTGTCCGCACTGGCTTGTAAACAATGGCACACTAGCTGAAGGCAGGGCAGCTGAGATGTGCTCAGGCCAGACGGACAGGCAGACACGTTCGGAACGATTGTCCTTAACTGGGTTTTTCATCATTGGCCAAGCCAATATTTTTACGCTAAAATGCATCTTTAGCTGATTTTATCGCTAGCCGATGTCATCGTTACCCAAGGGTCCACTGTATAGGGAGAAAGGTGGGATAATGAGAGTATAGGTAGTATGGGGGTTGAAGGGTGGGATAGTTTTAAAAAGGCAGTGTTAGAAGGGAGAGCAGAAGTTTGTTTTAGCTTTATATAACTACCCTAGCTTATACATTCACAATTGTTAAAATAATCAAGGTGCTATTCTCAGGTGCTAAAGTAGAACAAGTTCACAATTTTGGCATTATATTCCAAAGCTCATTTATTTTATAGTACTACCTACTATCATATTCCCAAGCTCCATTATTTGATCATCACTTTATTTGTACTAGTCCCTTTTATATTGTCTCCTTTATTTTAGCTTAAAAAAAAAAAAAAAAAAAAAAAAAAAAATACCTTAGCCCATTATTTTACATTTGTTAAATAATTCAGGTGCTATTTTTTAGCTTAAGACTATTTACTTTGTTTTATACTTAATTCTAACTATAGATTCACTACAAATCTTATGATTACAAGCATTGATCCAGATACCAACCTCTTATTTAATGACTTAAATGAATCAAACAGTTACTGTAATTACTACACTGCAGAACAATCAAAGGCACTTCTCAGTGCCAACAACAACATAACTATCTTTAACTACAATATCAGATCTTTAAGCAAGCATTACGATGACCTCATAGCATTACTAAATTCCTTACATGCCAATATGTCCATCATTACACTAACTGAAACCTGGCTAAAGCCTGATACTACAGATGTCTATACCATTCCTGGTTACACAGCCATACACAACTGTAGGCCAGACCAACAAGGGGGTGGCACAGCCATATACTACTCAGACCAACTAGAATGTATCACTAATACTTGCACAAGAGATGAACATGGGGAATATATAATAGCCAAATTCAAATCCAAATACCTACAAAAACCTCTCACATTGATAAACATCTACAGAGTTCCACAGTCAAACATTAGCCAATTTAGTCAAAACCTAGGAAGTATGATAACTGATGCACGCATGAACAAAGATCACTTACTACTCTCAGGTGACTTCAATATAAATCTCCTGCAAGACCAGGACCCACACGTTACTGAATTCACAAACACAATGAGTAACTGTATGTTGCTACCAACAGTAACAAAACCTACAAGAGTTACAGAGACTAGTGTTTCCCTACTTGACCACATCTGGACCAACACCATATCCCCTTTAAAATCAGGCATAATTACAGATAATACCACAGACCACTACCCTACTTTCCTCATAACAACTCTTGGTAAATTACCCCAAGACACTACTAAAGTCACCTTCAGACTTCACAATGAGGCAGCCATTAATAACTTCACAACAGCATTAGCAAACATTGATTGGCACACTGAGCTAGAAATCAATACAGATATTGACGAATGTATTAATAATTTTCTAAAAAAGACTCAATACCTCTATAACAAGCACTGCCCTAAAAAAACTAAGCAGATGACAGCTAAGAGACTGAACAGTCCCTGGCTAACACCCAGCATTCTCAAATCCATAAATACAAAACACCAATATGAAAAACAGTACAGAATGGGTCACATAACCAGAGACCAAACAAAACGTTACTCGTCAATCCTAACCAGCCTGATAAGAAGGGCAAAAAAATTGTATTATGAGAACAGATTATCCAACTTACGAGGTGATATAAAAAAGACCTGGAAAACCCTATCAGAAATTCTGGGAACAAAAAAGATATCACGAAATAGCGAAATAAAATTAGCAAAATCAGATGAACCCCAACTCCCACCAACAGAAACAGCAAACAGACTCAATGATTTCTTCTCCACTATAGGACAAAACCTTGCCAATAAAATCCCAAGCTCAGATACCCCACCAAATGACTACCTCACCGGCAACTACCCGAACACACTGTTCCTAGCTCCGACTAACCCATACGAAGTCTCCCTTATTATCAACGCACTAAAAAACAAGGCAGGAGATTTAAATACCTTACCACCCTTTATATACAAAAAAGTGTCACAAGTGCTATCACCAATTATTGCAACACTCTTTAACAAATCCATTGAATCCTCCACCTTCCCTACAGTACTCAAAATAGCAAGGGTCACCCCGATCCACAAAGGAGGAGACCAAACAGAGTTGAATAACTATAGGCCAATATCCAACTTACACCCTCTCTCAAAAATCTTCGAAAAATTAATTCATAAACGAATCTACTCCTACCTTATCTCCCAAAACATACTCAACCCCTGCCAATTTGGATTCAGGCCTAATAAAAATACTAATGATGCTATTATACACATGCTAGAACATATATACACTGCAATAGAGAAAAAAGAAGTCCCACTGGGGATCTTCATTGACTTACGTAAAGCTTTTGATACAGTTGACCATGACTTGCTCCACGTAAAATTATCACACTATGGTATAAGAGGGCACTCCCTCAACTACCTCAAGTCATACCTCAGCAACAGAAGCCAATATGTGTACGCAAATGGGGCAAACTCTTCTGCACAACCAAATACAGTTGGTGTCCCACAGGGAAGTGTCCTTGGCCCTCTTCTCTTTCTCCTATACATAAATGACCTACCAAATGCTTCTCAATTACTCAAACCCACACTATTTGCTGATGACACAACATACGTCTTCTCCCACCCGAGCCCAGTCAAGCTAGCCAATACTGTAAATACCGAATTACAGAAAATATCTACCTGGATGAGTACTAACAAACTTACACTAAACATTGACAAAACCTACTTCATTCAGTTTGGTAACAGAGCTACAGATGTCCCTCTTAACATAATGATAAACGGATCACCTATCACAAAGCTAACAGAGGGAAAATTCTTAGGAATCCACCTTGATAATAGACTCAAATTTCATACACATATACAACAAATTTCTAAGAAAATTTCCAAGACTGTAGGCATACTATCGAAGATACGGTACTATGCTCCACAGTCAGCCCTCCTGGCCCTATATCACTCTCTTATTTACCCCTATCTCACCTATGGAATTTGTGCATGGGGCTCAACAACAAGTAACCATCTCAGACCACTAATTACCCAACAAAAGGCTGCAGTTAGAATGATAACAAATTCTCACTACAGGCAGCACACTCCACCAATATTCAATACACTCAACCTACTCACCATACAAAACATCCATACTTATTACTGCACCTATTACATACATAGAACACTCAACTCTGATATTAACCCTCCCCTCAAACATCTCCTTGCCAACCTCAACAGAACACATGACCATAACACAAGGCACAGATCACTCTTTGATATTCCTCGTGTCCATCTCACGCTATGCAAAAACTCAATGCACATAAAAGGCCCTAAAATCTGGAATTCATTACCTGTTAATATAAAAGAAACACTACCTGTTTATAAATTCAAGTCTCTTCTCAAAGATCACTTACTCACCCAAAACCAAATAAATACTGAATAACTGAACCTTATAAATTGTATATCTTAAATGTTTCTCACAATTATATCACATAAATGTTAAACCTAAAACCCAATCTAACTTTATTATTTTTTAAATTCACTACCTAACAGAATACTCCATTCTACTGAATTTACAACAATGCATGCAACCATATGACCTGTCTTTGTAATACTCACTTGTGCTTTATAGTAATCAGTTTACATTAATGTTTTTCACTGATTTCATCATTGCTTAGTTAATCTTAAGTTAATTTTAAGCCAGCCCGTAATGCTATGCATAGTATAAGTGGCTTTGGCATGCTGCTCTTATCTGTATTTTTTTTTGTACCTCTGTAAGTGTGCTCAAATTATAAATAAATAAATAAATAAATAAATAAATAAATAAGAGGGTGGGTGCAGGAGGAAAGAGGGGTGATTGGTGGGAAGATGAGATAAAGGGTGTGATAAAATAGAATAAGGTCACGTACGAGAGATTTTTACAGAACAGAAGTAATATAAGAAGGGTGGAGTATACAGAGAGCAAAAGAGAGTGGTGAGCAAATGACAGAGTGCATGAGGTGCTGTCAACAAATTTTGCTGAGAATAGGAAAAAATTCTGGAGTGAAATAAACAGGTTAAGAAAGCCTAGGGAATAAATGGATTTGTCACTTAAAAACAGAGTAGGGAAGTTAGTAGATGGGGAGTTGGAAATGATGGGAAGATGGCAGGAATATTCTGAAGAACTTTTAAATGTTTATGAAGAAAGGGAGGCAGTAATTTCATGCACTGGCCAAAAGTGAAGAAGAGCCGGATGTGAGTGTGGGGGAGGTGTGTGAGGCATTATCAATAAATGGTTCACCCATTACAAGACACACTGAGGGCAAATTTCTAGGTCTCCGCCTTGACTGTAATCTTAATTTTCAGACACACATCCAGCATATAACTAAGAAAGTTTCCAAAACAGTAAGCATCCTTTCCAAGATACAATACTATTTACCCCAAAGGGTACTCCTTACTTTATATCACTCTGTAATATACCCTTACCTGTGCTTGGGGATCTACCATGGCCAATCACCTTAAAGCTTTAATAACCCAACAAAAAGCTGCAGTGCGGATGGTCACAAACTCTTGCACCAGACAATACACCCCACCACTCTTCAAAAGATTAAACTTACTTATGATACAAATTATACACACTTATTATTGTGCCTACTATATGTACAGAACATTAAACTCCAATATCAACCCTGCACTCAAACTTCTCCTAGACAGCTTCTGAAAGAATTAGAGGTAAGACAGTGAGCAGTATTGCAGATGAACAAGGAGGCTTTAGAATGGGTAAGGGATGTGTAGATTAAGTGTTTTACATTGAAGCATATAAGTGAATAATACAGTGGTACCTCGGCATACGAACAGCTCCCAACTCGAACAATTATGTAACAGTATTTTTGTAAGTGCTTTTGTACATGTATTTTTGGGGGGTCTGAAATGGATTTTTCTAATTTACATTATTCCTTATGGGAACAAATTCGTTCAGTATTGGCACTTGAACAGCCTTCTGGAACAAATTAAGTTTGTATCTCGAGGTACCGCTGTGTATTTAGATAAAGGTAGGGATGTTTTCATTGCATTTATGGATTTAGAACAGGCATATGGGTGGATAGGGGAGTAATGTGGCAGATGTTGCACGTGCATGGAATAGGTAGTAAGTTACTAAATGCTGTAAAGAGTTTTTACGAGGATAGTGAGGCTCAGGTTAGGGTGTGTAGGAGAGAGGGAGATTACTTTTCAGTAAAAGTAAGCCTTAGACAAGAGTGTGTAATGTCACCATGCTTAACATATTTATAGATGGAATTGTAAAAGAAGTAAATGCAAGGGTGTTGGTGAGAAGGGTGGGATTAAATTATGGAGAATCAAATACAAAGTGGGAGTTTTTCACAGTTACTTTTTGCCGATGATACTGTGCTTTAGGGAGATTCAAAAAGAAGTTGCAAAAGTTACTGGACGAGTTTGGGAGGGTGTGTAAAGAAAGTTGAAAGTGAACATAGATAAGAGTAAGGTGATGAGGGTATCAAACGAGTTAGGTAAAAAAAAATTTGGATATCACATTGGAGGGAGAGAGTATGGAAGGAGTGAATGTTTTCAGATATTTGGAAGTAGATTTGTCAGCAGATGGATTAATGAAGGATGAGGTTAACTATAGAATTGATAAAGGGGAAAAAAGGCGAGTAGTGCACTGAAGTGTCTGTGGAGACAAAAAAAAAAAAAATTATCTATGGAGGCAAAGAAAGGAATGTACAAGAGCATAGTGGTACCAACATTCTTATATGGATGTGAAGCATGGGTTGTGAATGTTGCAGTGAAGAGGAGGCTGGAGGCAGTGGAGATGTCATGTCTAAGGGCAATGTGTGGTGTAAACACAGCCTCTCCTCACTTAGCGATGTACAGTGGACCCTCGACCAACGATGGCATCGTATAACGTTAAATCCGACTAGCGATACATTTTAACGCAAAACTTTTGCCTCGACTAGCGCTAAAAAATTCGACCAAAGCAATTCGTTCCATTTGAGACACGTCCACTTGTGGTATGAGCGTGCCTCACTTGTCCCCTGGGTGCCAGTGTTTACAAGCCAGCCACCGCAGTCGCATCCAAACATACAATCGGAACATTTCATATTATCACAGCGTTTTTAGTGATTGCACCTGCAAAATAAGTCACCATGGCCCCCAAGAAAGCTTCTAGTGCCAACCCTGTGATGAAAAGGGTGGGAATTAGTATGGAAATTAAGAAAAATTTTGAAGGGTATGGGGCTAACCCTGAGATGCCTATGCCAGTTGTGGAATCCATTGTGCCTACTTCAAAGATTAAGGAAATGTGTGCAAAGTGGGTTGAACTGCAAACCTTTATGGATGAAAATCACCCTAACACAGCTATTGCAAGCCGTGCTGGTGACTATTACAATGACAATGTTATGGCCCATTTTAGACAAATCTTAAAGGAACGGGAGGTACAGAGCTCTATGGACAGATATGTTGTGCGACAGAGGTCCAGTGACTCTCAAGCTGGTCCTAGTGGCATTATAAGAAGAAGGGAAGTAACCCCGGAAAAGGACTTGACACCTCAAGTCCTAATGGAAGGGGATTCCCCTTCTAAACACTAACACCATCCACACTCTCCCTTCCTCCCATCCTATCAATCATCACCAGATCTTCAGTAAAGGTAAGTGTTATGTAATTGTACATGTCTTCTTCAGTTTGTGTGTATTAAAATTAATATTTCATGTGGTAAAATTTTTTTTTTTTTCAATACTTTGGGGTGTCAGGAACGGATTAATTTGATTTCCATTATTTCTTATGGGGAAAATTAACTCGACTAACAATAATTTCGACTAACGATGAGCTCTCAGGAACAGATTAATATCATTAGTCGAGGGTCCACTGTACTTGTTTACCGATGACTCGGATTTACGATGGGCTCTCTGGCCAGTATGCATACCTAAATAATGTATATTAGAGCCAATGTCCTCTATTCTATTTACTAGAATACACAGTACACCACTGTATAAACATTTAAAAATATATCAGAAATGTTATAAATGGTGCAAAGGTGACATTAAAACAATATCAAAGATGGTTGACACAAACCCATACAGTTATAGTATGCTCCTCACTTAGCAATGAATTCGTTTACCGACGTGGTCTTAGGAACGGAACCTCATAGTTAAGTGAGGAGAGGCTGTATTATGCAGAGAATTCATAGTGTGGAAATTAGGAGGAGGTGTAGGGTTACAAAAAGTATTATACTGAGGGCTGAAGAGGGGTTATTGAGGTAGTTTGGTCATTTAAAGAGGATGGAGCAAAACAGAATGACCTGAAGGGTGTATAAATCTGTAGTGGAGGGGAAGAGGGGTAGGGGACATCCTAGGAAAGGATGGAGGGAGGGGGTAAAAAAAACTTTGTGTGCAAAGGGCCTGGACATGCAGTAAGCACGTGTGAGCCTGTTAGATAGGACTGAATGAAGACGAATCGTTTTTGGGACCTGACGAGCTGTTGGAGTGTTAGCAGGGTAATATTTTGTGAAGGGATTCTGGAAAACTGGTTAGCTGGACTTGAGTCTTGGAGGTGAGAAGTACAATGCCTGCACTTTAAATGATAGTGAAAGTGTTTCTTTTTTGGATCATCCTGCCTTGGTGGGAGATGCCCAGCATGAAAAAAAAAAATGATTTACAATGGATATACAGCATTGGATATTCTGTAGCACTTACTACCTCTTTTAATCCACTCCATTGTTTGAAGATGGTGAGAAATACTTTCTATTTTTTCTGGCTCTCCTTTTTTTCTATTTATTCCTAAAATCTCTTGTTCTCTCTTTTGGAAATACCAATAAATCTTATTTATCTTTTTTTTTTGTATCTTTTTACAACCCTTTTTGTGATTATCATACTTCCTCTTTTCCTTTTGTCAACCAGTGAAGAATTTTTAGTGTTTTCAATTTTTTTGTGTCTTTTTTTTTTTTTTTTTTTTTTTTACTCTGGGAGCCATTTTGTAACACTGGCTCTTCCCTATTTTTTTTTCTTAACACTGGCCATCTTCCTATTTTATCTACTTTTATTTTTAGAGTATGGCACTGTGTAGCTAAGGCATATTTTAATTGTGGCCTAACATACATTGTTAGTTATTTTGTAGTTTCAGATTACATGCTAAACTTATATGAGTCATTATATAGTTTGCTAGTGTAAAATATGAGTCTCACAATTTTGCTTGTGATCATCTGGCGACAGTCTTTAGTTAACAGTAATTCCTAGATCTCTCTGACTTAATATTTTGTCATAATCTGTATTCTTCATGTGGCCTATTTGTACTTTCACTCATTTCCATTACAAGGCATTTTTTTTTTTCAACACATCGGCTGTCTCCCCTGAGGCAGGGTGACCCAAAAAGAAAGAAAAAACTTTCATCATCATTCAACACTTTGACCATCACTCATACATAATCACTGGTTTTGCAGAGGTGCTCAAATATGACAGTTTATAATAATGTCCCTCCAAACTGCCAATATCCCAAGCCCCTCCTTTAACCCTTTCACGGTCCCCAGGCCCTCTCCCAGACTTGTTCTCAGGGTCACCCGAATTTCAAAAAAAAAAAAAATTATTTTTTCATATGAAAAGATAATCTTTTCCCGATCATAATGACACCAAAAGTATGAAATTTGATGGAAAACTTATGGAATTATGCTCTCACAAAGTTAGCAGTCTCAACGATGTTTACTCATCGGCGATTTTGCCCACTTTGAGCCTTATTTTCGGCCAATTCCAGTGTACTAGTCAACAAAAATCATAACTATTTCACTAGAACTCCATTTTTTCTATCGAATGAGTACAAGAAACCACCCATTTACCAATTTCAACTATCCAATACAGTGGTCAGAATTTAGCAATTTTGCCAATTTCACACAAATTTCAAAAGATGCCAATTTCCAAATAGGGTCCAGAATAAACAAGAAAGACATTCCTGGCACTAAAATAACAATTCCTCTGTTCATTAGTCACGTCCCCATGCCCCTCTTACATTCTTTTGCTTTACACTTTGAATTTTTATTCTCACAAAAAATAGAAGATTTACTGTTATGCAGACTACTGCATTAGTGTAGAAATGGTATAAATAATATCGGTGCACTTGTGAAAGAATATTAGATGCACCAGTTGACGTGTATTGGACGCTTAGCATGATTTGTTTACTTTTGAAGTTTGGTAAAAATCGAACATTTCTGCTACTTTGAGCTCAATTTCAAGGTACTTTTCATTGTAAAACCAGTCAAAATCATGTCAATTTCTGTAATATGTCTTTCATTCTATAAAATGAGACCAGGAAAACTAGAATACAACAATAAATACCTTACGAAAATACAGTGCAAAGTTGCTGTTTTAATCCAAAAACACGGTCAAAGTTTTTTTTTTCTCATTACGCACTGTGTGCTGCAGGATTTTTTTTATACTGTGCACACTGACCACATAGACCCATTCTTTCATATGTAGGCCTACCAGCTTTCTCTCACTAGATTTGAGGGCGCTAGAATTTAGGCGTACTAGTACGTCAAAAACCTTGGTGCGTAAGCCGTACTAGTACGTCCGAAACCCTGAAAGGGTTAAAGTGCAGGCATTGTACTTCCCATTTCCAGGACTCAAGTCTGGCTAACCGGTTTCCTTGAATCCCTTCACAAAATATTACCCTGCTCACACTCCAACAGCTCATCAGGTCCCAAAAACCATTCACCTCCATTCACTCCTATCTACCATACTCAAGCATGCTTGCTGGAAGTCCAAGCCCCCTCACCCACAAAACCTCCTTTACCTCCTCCAACCTTTTCGAGGACGACCCCTACCCGGCCTTTCCCTACAGATTTATACGCTTTCCAATTCATTCTACTTTGTTCCATTCTAAGTGACCAAACCACCTCAACAACCCCTCTTCAGCCCTCTGAATAATACTTTTAGTAACTCCAGACCTGTGAGAGGGAAAAGTTCAACAGATAGGAGTAGCGAGTGAGTATATGGTAACGATAGTTTTATTGCCGGCTGCTTGTTAAGGTAGGGTCAGTCTAGCTTCCGCTCTCCCCCCCTCCTTTTTCCCCACCCCGAAAGGTGACGTGTGGGGCTCCGGCCGAACAGTAATCACTTGACTCACAGCTCCCAGCACAACTGTAAGTAAAAGCCTCTGCTCCTATTCTAGTGAATATATTGGTTGAAAGCTTCACTGTTGACCAATAATAAACTTAGTCCTTTCAGTTTTAAGCTCCACATGAGACTTTTAGATAATCACCACCTTTTTTAAGTATCTTACACTTATCATGGAGAGTGATTTCTTAAGCAGTGGGTAACCTGTCTCTCTTTCCAGTTTGGAATGACAGCTCAGGTCACCTGCCAATCAACGAGAAGTGTTGAAGGAGATGTCTCGGACTGAAACCGGTCTTGGGATGTCACTTTATGATCTACCTACCTGATTAATTGTAGTTGAGCACAAGACACTACCCCTCATCTTTGTAGTGGTGAAGAACCTGCGTTCCTATCATCTGGACAGACTACTCAAGGCTATAGACTCTGTGAAGAACTAGTCGTTGGATTGTCACTCAACACCTGTGACCCTCCCCCCCCCCATCATTAACGGCTACAATTTCTACAAGACGGTGTCAACATCAACCAGACACCCCAGTATACTTGTACATATTAGCGTTGAATTCAAATGGCAATTTTTCATTTCATTTTTCATTTTTCTTTCAAGTAGGATACACCTTCATATTTCAATGTTTTATCTTTGCATTACTAAATAATAAAGTGTTTATCTTTGTGAATTATTTCTTTTTCTATTCATTAATTTTCCTGAGGAGGAGCCAGCCTTGGTAATACTGTCTGAAGTTGTTACAGGGCTGAGTAAGCCTTCACACCTGCTAATTTCCACACTACAAATTCCTTGCATAATATTTACACCACACATTGCCCTTAGACATGACATTTCCCCTGTCTCCAGCCTACTCCTTGCTGCAGCATTTACAACCCAAGCTTCACAACCATACAAGAGTGTTGGTACTACTATACTCAATTCAATTCAAGTCAATTCAATTAAAATTCAATTCAATTCAAAGTTTATTCTCTATAAGGATTACAATGCTGAGTTTACAGAATTTGGTTGTTGTGTGGTTTACATGTAGTAAAGTACTAATTACAGAGGGTGCCACTAGAACACCTAGCATGACTAGGCATTTCGGGCAGACTTAGATTAATTCTTAAGTTTAAAATATTACAAATTATGAGGTAAGTAGGTATTATGGCTAAGTGACTAAATCCTATTTTGTGAGTTTAGCAATGTGAACGCTTTTGTTTTGGCACAATACATAGTTTCAGTATTGGAGTATCACAGGCCAACTTATGACTAGTTAGGATTCATTATTTTAAGATTGAGATTGCTATTTCTTTTATGGTCAAATGGGTGAGTGAGTGTAAGTGTGAACCACCAGGTGGTATTCATGTAATTAGTTGATGGGGTGTATCAGGGAGATAAGATGTTTTCTAATGGTAGTTTTGAAGGTGTTGAATGTGTCTGCAGTTCTAGAGTTTTCAGGTAGGGTGTTCCAGATTTTAGGGCCTTTGACATACATTGAATTTTTGTAAAGGTTTAGTCAGACACGGGAAATGTCATAGAGATGTTTGTGTCTGGTGTTATGCCTGTGGGTTCTGTCACAACTATCAAGAAAGCATTTTAGGTCAAGGTTAATATTTGAATTTAAGGTACTGTAGATGTAGACTGCACAGTAGTAAGTGTGGATGTACTGAACAGGGAGTAAGTTTAGATCTGTGAAGAGTGGGGGGGTGTGTTGCCAGGGATGGGATTTAGTGATTATTCTTACTGCGGCTTTTTGTTGGGTTATTATTGGCTTTAGGTGTGTTGCTGCAGTTGATCCCCAAGCACAAATAGCATAGGTGAGGTATGGATAAATGAGTGGTATAGTGTGAGAAGGGCATTTTGCGGCACGTAGTATCGTATCTTGGAGAGGATCCCAACCGTTTTGGAAACTTTTTTGGTTATGTGTTGGATATGGGTGCTGAAATTCAGGTTGTTGTCGAGGTATAGGCCTAGGAATTTGCCCTCATTATGTCTGGCAATTAGAGTGTTGTCGATCTTAATGTTAATTTGCGCAAGTCCTGCTCTGCTACCAAACATAATATAGTAGGTTTTGCCAGTGTTAAGCCTAAGTTTATTGGCTGTCATCCAAGTCGATATTTTGATCAGCTCCTCGTTAACAATGGTGTTGAGGGTGGCAAGATTAGGGCGAGAGATGACATAAGTCGTGTCGTCAGCAAAGAGAATGGGGTTCAGGTGTTGGGATACGTTTGGAAGATCATTGATGTATATGAGGAAGAGCAGGGGACCAAGGACACTTCCCTGCGGAACTCCAGTATCAAGTGGCTGTGTCTTTAATGGTGACATATTGATACCTATTAGTAAGGTAAGATTTGAAATATGCAAGCTCATGGCCTCTTATGCCATAATGGTCAAGTTTGTGGAGTAGGATGCCGTGGTCTACTGTGTCAAAAGCTTTTCTTAGGTCAATAAAAATTCCTAGTGGATACTCTTGTACATTCTCTTCTTTGCCTCCATGGATATCTCAATGCACCATCAATACTTTGGTTAACCTCATTCTTCATAAACCCATCCACTGACAAATCAACTCCCAAATATCTGAATACATTCACTTCTTCCATACTCCCTCCAATGTGATATTCAATTTTTCTTTATCTAAATCATTTGATACTCTCATCACCTTACTCTTGTCTATGTTCACTTTCAACTTTCTGCCTTTACACACCCTCCCAAACTAATCCACTAACCTTTGCAACTTTTCTTTAGAATCTCCCAAAAGCACAGCATCATCAGTAAAAAGTAACTGTGTCAACTCCCATTTTGTATTTGATTCCCCATAATTTAATCCCACCCCTCTCCCGAACACCCTAGCATTTACTTCTTTTACAAGGTATTTATCTACATTAAACTTCATTACCCATTTTTTTGCTTTTTTTCTCATTCAAGTCAAAAAAAAAAAATATGTGTATTTTGCATAAGAACTGGTGATCATTAACAGTATATAAATTAAAAACCAATCCTTGTGATATCCCATTTTTTCATTATTGCATTTTCATCTGAAACAAAAACTCTCTCATCAATTGATTTTTTTTCATTTTCTTGCTCTTATGTTTTATAGTTTCCAGAATAGTCTTCATGAGTGAACTCCATTGAAAGCTTTCTTCTAACTTAATATAATCCTCCTGTTCCATTCTTGAACAGTTTCTGTGACTGTCATAACAGCTAATAATTTTACATACTGATCCACTCGTATATATTCATCACCCAAACTTGCAGGTTGAGGGCTTTAGCTTGCAAATATCAGGCTTTAGTGTGCAATGAGTTTGGGTGGTATTGGATGCTTGGCCAACCTGTGGTTTTCAGTAAAGGTACAGTATACAGAAAAGGTCAAGAATGTATTAAAGAGTAGGTACCCTTCTGGTCCTATAACTGTTACCCAGCACTCTGGTAGTTATGTATTTGTATATACAGTGTACCTCCATTAATAATGGGGCATTAGTATATGCAATTCCTCTTCCTCTTTGGACTTTGATTATTAAAATCATTATAATCATGGGGGAGCACTAAACCCGTAGGATTATACAGCCCATGTGGGGGGTGGGAAGGAAGGTATTCAGACTCAATTCAGGGAACCGGAACACAGATCCAATTCCCTAGATCAAGAACCCCTCACCAGCGTCAAGGAACCTCCCTTGAGGGGTTTGGACTTTGAGATGAGTGAGAAGACAAGATGAAGCTTTTTTTTTTTTTTTCAACACATCAGTCATATCCCACCAAGGTAGAGTGACCCAAAAAGAAAACTGAAAGATTTTTTTTTTTTTCTTCAACAAGTCGGCTGTCTCCCGAGGCAGGGTGACCCAAAAAGAAAGAAAATCCCCAAAAAGAAAATACAGTGGACCCCCGGCTTACGATATTATTTCATTCCAGAAGTATGTTCAGGTGCCATTACTGAATGAATTTGTTCCCATAATGAATATTGTGAATTAGATTAGTCCATTTCAGACCCCCTAACATACACGTACAAATGCATACACTTACATACATACACTTACATAATTGGTCGCATTGGGAGCTGATCGTAAAGCGGGGGTCCACTGTACTTTCATCATTCAACACTTTCACCTCACACATAATCACTGTTTTTGCAGAGGTGCCCAAAATACAATAGTTTAGAAGTATATACGTATAAAAATACACAATATATCCCTCCAAACTGCCAATATCTCAAACCCCTCCTTTAGAGTGCAGGCATTATACTTCCCATTTCCAGGACTCAAGTCCGGTTATATAAAATAACCGGTTTCCCTGAATCCCTTCACTAAATATTACCCTGCTCACACTCCAACAGCTCGTCATGTCCCAAATACCATTTGTCTCCATTCACTCCTAACACGCTCACGCATGCTTGCTAGAAGTCCAAACCCCTCGCCCACAACACCTCCTTTACCCCCTCTCTCCAACCTTTTCGAGAACGACCCCTACCCTGCCTTCCTTCCCCTACAGATTTATATGCTCTCCATGTCATTCTACTTTGATCCATTCTCTCTAAATGACCAAACCACCTCAACAACCCCTCTTCAGCCCTCTGACTAATACTTTTATTAACTCCACACCTTCTCCTAATTTCCACACCCCAAATTTTCTGCATAATATTTACACCACACATTGCCCTTAAACAGGACATCTCCACTGCCTCCAACCGTCTCCTCGCTGCTGCATTTACCACCCAAGCTTCACACCCATATAAGAGTGTTGGTACTACTATACTTTCATACATTCCCTTCTTTGCCTCCATAGATAACATTTTTTGCTTCCACATATACCTCAATGCACCACTCACCTTTTTTCCTTCATCAATTCTATGATTAACCTCATCCTTCATAAATCCATCCGCTGACACGTCAACTCCCAAATATCTGAAAACATTCACTTCTTCCATGCTCCTCCTCCCTAATTTGATATCCAATTTTTCTTTATCTAAATCATTTTATACTCTCATCACCTTACTCATTTTCTATGTTCACTTTCAACTTTCTACCTTTACACACACCCCCAACTTTGTCCACTAACCTTTGCAATTTTTCTTTAGAATCTCCCATAAGCACAGTATCATCAACAAAAAGTAACTGTGTCACTTCCCATTTTGTATTTAATTCCCCATAATTTAATCCCACCCCTCTCCCGAACACCCTAGCATTTACTTCTTTTACAATCCCATCCATAAATATATTAAACAACCATGGTGACATTACACATACCTGTCTAAGACCTACTTTTACCAGGAAATAGTCTCCCTCTCTTCTACACACCCTAACCTGAGCCTCACTATCCTCATAAAAACTCTTTACAGCATTTAGTAACTTACCACCTATTCCACATACTGTACTTGCAACATTCCCTATCCACTCTATCATATGCCTTTTCTAAATTCATAAATGCAATAAAAACTTCCCTACCTTTATCTAAATACTGCTTACATATATGCTTCAATGTAAACACTTTGATCTACACATTCCCTACCCACTCTAAAGCCTCCTTGCTCATCCGCAATTCTACATTCTGTCTTACCTCTAATTCTTTCAATAATAACCCTACTGTACACTTTTCCTGGTATACTCAGTAAACTTATTCCTCTATAATTTTTACAATCTCTTTTGTCCCCCTTCCCTTTATATAAAGGGACTATACACGCTCTCTGCCAATCCCTAGGTACCTTCCCCTCTTTCATACATTTATTAAACAAAAATACCAACCATTCCAACAATATGTCCTCCCTTGCTTTTAACATTTCTGTCATGATCCCATCACTTCCAGCTGCTTTACCCCCTTTCATTCTATGTAATGCCTCACGCACCTCCCCCACACTCACATCCTGCTCTTCTTCACTCCTGGCCAGTGCACGAAATTACCGCCTCCCCTTCTTCGTCGACATTTGAAAGTTCCTCAAAATATTCTCGCCATCTACCCAAAACTTCCATCTGCCCATCTACTATCTCCCCTACTCTGTTTTTAACTGACAAATCCATTTGTTCCCTAGGCTTTCTTGTTTAACTCACTCCAAAATTTTTTCTTATTTTCATTAAAATTTCTTGACAGTACCTCTCCCACTCTACCATCTGCTCTCCTTTTGCACTCTCTCACCACTCTCTTCACCTTTCTTTTACTCTCCATATAATCTGCTCTTCTTATAACACTTCTGCTTTGTAAATACCTCTCATAAGCTACCTTTTTTCCCTTTTATCACACCCTTTACTTCATCATTCCACCAATCACTCTTCTTTCCTCCTGCCCCCACCCTCCTATAACCACAAACTTCTGCCCCTTTTTAATGTTAACAATTTGTACAGGAGCAAGGGGATACTAGCCCCTTGTTCCTGGCATTTCAGTCGCCTCTTACAACACGTATAGCTTACAGAATTCTATTCCACTTCCCCATGGAGAATGAAGATTTTTATTAATCATTATTACAGTTTCCCTGAATCCCTTCATGTTACCTCCCTCACACTCCATGTTGCACATACATTAACCCTTTGACTGTCGCGGCCGTATATATACGTCTTACGAGGTACATTGTTTGACGTATATATACTCATAAATTCTAGCGGCTTCAAATCAAGCAGGAGAAAGCTGGTAGGCCCACATGCGAGAGAATGGGTTTGTGTGGTCAGTGTGCACCATATAAAAAAAATCCTGGAGCACGCAGTGCATAATGAGAAAAAAAAAACTCCGATCATTTTTTTTAATTAAAATGCCGACTTTGTGGTCTATTTTCGTATAGTATTTATGGTTGTATTCTCGTTTTCTTGGTCTCATTTGATAGAATGGAAAACATATTATAGAAATATTGGTGATTTTGATTCATTTTACTATAAAAAGAACCTAGAAATGGAGCTCAAAGTAGGGGAAATGTTTGATTTTTGCCAATGTTCAAAAGTAAACAAATGATGCCATTGTCCAATAAATGTCCAACTAGCCATTCTAATATGCAGTCATGAATGGGTTGATGTTATTTATACAATTATTACAGTATTGCAGTAGTCTGCATAATAGTAAGTCTTCTATTTTTTGTTTGAATAAAAATTCAAAATAGAAAGCAAGAGTAATATCACAGGGGCCTGGAGAGATGACTGATGAGCAAAGAAAATGTTATTTTAGAGCCAGGAATGTCTGCTTTGTTCATTCTGGACCTTATTTTGAAATTGTCATATTTTTTAGTTTTCGTGAAATTGGCCAAATTGCAAATTTCTGACCACATTATTAGGTAGTTGAAATCGGTAAATGGGCAGTTTCTTGTACTCAATCGATAGAAAAAATGGAGTTCTAAAGAAATAGCTATGAGTTTGGGCGACTAGAACAATGGAATTAGCCTAAAATAGGGCTCAAAGTGGGCAAAATCGCTGATTTGTAAACAGCGCCGAGGTCGCTAACTTCGTGAGAGCATAATTCCGTCAGTTTTCCATCAAATTTCGTTTTTTTGGTGTCATTACAATCGGGAAAAGATTCTCTATCATTTCATAAGAAAAAATATTTTTTTTTTTAAATTTTGCAACACCAGGAGACACCTCAGGATTGGGGGTTGCGACAGTCAAAGGGTTAAAATCCCCTTGTCTTCATTCTCTATGTAACATGTCCACACAAGCCTGCCTGATGCTCAAACCTCTAAAACTGAAAGCCTACTTTATCCCCATTCCTGGGACAACCCCTACCTTACCTCCCTTCCACCCCAGATTTATGCACCCTCTTCGTCATCTCTCCATCCTCTCTCTCTATTCTCATACCACCTCAACCTCTCCACAACCCTCTGAATTATACCCTTGGAGACCCTATTCTTTTAATTTTTACATTACACTCTCTGTGCATAATAGTCACACCATGCATTACTTTCAACCATGACATTACTGTCTCTAGCCTCCTTCTTGCTTTGATGTCAAAGACCATACCACTCTACTCTGATATATTCCTTTTTGTATTCCTTGCCTCCATAGATAAATTTCTTTCCATAGATGTCTCTGAACAGCTACCATTTCCTCATCTATTCTATGGTTCACATCATCTTTTATAATCCCATCTGCTGAAGAGTCCACTCCCAAATATTTGAATAAAGGTAGAAAGTTGAAAGTGAACATAGATAAGAGTAAGGTGATGAGGATATCAATGATTTAGATAAAGAAAAGTTGGATATCACAATGGAGAAACGGAGTATGGAACAAGTGAATGTTTTCAGATATTTGGGAGTTGACTTGTCAGCGGATGGGTTTATGAAGGATGAGGTTAACCATAGAATTGATGAAGGAAAAAAGGTGAGTGGCATGCTGAGGTATGTGGAGACAAAAAAAACGTTATCCATGGAGGCAAAGAAGGGAATGTACGAAAGTATAGTGGTACCAACACTCTTATATGGGTGTGAAGCTTGGGTTGCAAATGCTGCAGCGAGGAGGCAGTTGGAGGCAGTGGAGATGCCCTGTCTAAGGGCAATGTGTGGTGCTAATGACTCAAGAAATCGTAATGACACGATTGCAAACGCGACGGGCTGGAGTTTTGAGACTCTATGACCGCGGGTTCAATCCCGGCCGGGGGTATGGTTTGTGGTGCTAATATTATGCAGAAAATTTGGAGTGTGGAAATTAGGAGGTGTGAAGTTACTAAAAGTATTAGAGGGCTGCTGAAGAGGGGTTGTGGTGGTTTGGTCCTTTAAAGAGAATGGATCAAAGTAGAATGACTTGGAGAGCCTATAAATCTGTAGGGAAAGGAAGGCAGGGTAAGGGTTGTCCTCAAAAAAGTTGGAGGTAGGGGGTAAAGGTGATTTTGTGGGCGAGGGGCTTGGACTTTCAGCAAGCATGTGTGTGTTAGATAGGAGTAAATGGAGACAAGTGGCTTTTGGGACCTGACGAGCTGTTGGAGTGTGAGCAAGATAAAATTTAGTGGAGAGATTCAGGGAGACTGGTTATTTTTATATAGCCAGACTTGAGCACTGGAAATAGGAAGTACAGTGCCTGCACTTTAACCCTTTCAGAGTCCAGAGGCCAAATTTCAAAGTGCGCACCAGGGTCCAAGAATTTAAAAAAAAAAAATTCTTATGAAATGGTAGAGAATTTTTTTCTGAAGGTAATAAAACAAAAAGTACGAAATTTGATGGAAAATTGACGAAATTATGCTCTCGCGAATTTTGATGTGTCAGCGATATTTACGAATCGGCGATTTTGCCGACTTTGACTCCCATTTTAGGCCAATTACATTATTCCAGGCGACCAAATTCTTAGCTATTTCACTAGTATTACTTCTATTCTATCGACTGGGCACAAGAAATCGCCAAGTCAACTGTTTCAACTACAAAATAAAGTGATCGGAAATTGGTAATTTGGCCAATTTAACACGAATTTCAAAATATTCCAATTTCAAAATAGGGTCCAGAATAAACAATGTAGGTATTACTTGCACTAAACTAACATTTCCTCTGTTCATTAGTTATGTTTTGAGGCTTTACAAATTAATTCCATTTTGATTTTTTATTCACATAATGAATTTTTATTCAAACCAGAAAATAGAAGACTTACTGTTATGCAATATTGTAATAATTGTATAAATAATATCACCACATTTGTGAATGTATATTAGACCCACCAGCTGGCGTGTATTAGATGTGTGAGGTCATTTGTTTACTCTTGAACATCGGCAAAAATTTAACATTTCCGCTACTTTGAGCTCAGTTTTAAGCCATTTCCAGTGCTAAAACCAATCAACATCATCTCTATTTCTGTAATATGTCTTCTATTCTATCAAATGAGACCACGAAATTGCAAATACAACTATAAAAAACATACAAAAAAACACTGCAAAGTTGCTGTTTTAATCGAAAATCAGTCTCAGTTTTTTCTCTCATTATACACTGTGTGCTGCAAGATTTGTTTTATGTGGTGCACACATACCACATAGATGTATTCTCTAATATCTAGGCCCAAATTTACCACTCGCAGCTTATCAGAGTAAACTGAGCTCATGGCATAGATCTACGGTTTAGACCCTGAACGTAAAGCTGTAGATCTACGGCACAGGCCCTGAAAGGGTTAACCCGTAAACGGTCCAAGCAGATCTACGTTCACATGTGTAGTGCTCCAAAAGTAGTTCTACGTTTTTTTTACATATTTTCAAATGTAACAAAAAAAAATCTACTGTTTTTACATACTTTCAAATGTTGAAAAAACGTATATATACGTTTGGACCGTTTACGGGTTAAAGGAAGGGTTTGATATATTGACAGTTTGGAGGGATATGTTTTACATCTTTATGTATATGCTTCTAAACTGTTGTATCTGGGCGCCTCTGCAAAGACAGTGATTATGTATGAGTGAGGTGAAAGTGTTGAATGATGATAAAGTACTTTTTGGGGGGAATTTTCTTTTTGGGTCACCCTGCCTCAGTGGGAGACAACTGACTTGTTGAAAATTAAAAATGTACATCTATTTCCTCCATACTCCCTTTAATCTGATATTGGACAGACTAAAATGACCTTGGTTAACACTATACGTCCTCACCATAATTGCAGGAAAATACTGTAAACTAATAACACATGCCAGTCTGCTGCGTTCAAGGTTCTTAAAATGCTTAATGGGTAAAAAAAAGGCAGTATTTACTACAAACTTTTATTCTGCATAAAAAAAAAAACTATCTGTGATTCACTTCTCAGCCATTCATGTGAATAGTCAAAAAAGTATTTTTACTTTTGTTCTCCGAAGAGACTAATACAAAACTCTTAATAGCAAATACAAGATATAATAGCCAATAAACACAGCAATTGCCAGTATCTGTTCTTATCATTGCATGTATTATTGGGATCAACACAATGTTGCAATACCTCATTAAAAACGTTTGTTATACTTACCATAAAAAATATTTGCACAAACCATAATATAACATTAGCTGAAATCATTATACAGTGGACCCCCGGTTAACGATATTTTTTCAATCCAGAAGTATGTTCAGGTGCCAGTACTGGCCGAATTTGTTCCCATAAGGAATATTGTGAAGTAGATTAGTCCATTTCAGACCCCCAAACATACACGTACAAACGCACTTACATAAATACACTTACATAATTGGTCGCATTCGGAGGTGATCGTTATGCGGGGGTCCACTGTATTATAAAATGAAGTTTTTTTTTTTTTTTCAAAATAATAATGGTAGTTCAATCATCATCCTCTTCATCAGGGTGCCCTGAAACAAAAAGAAGTAATTACATTTCTGATTCACCTTTTGCCTTGAAAATTAATGTTTTCAAGCATAAGAGGATCTTTATTAAATAAGGAACATTAATACACTGGAATAGACTACAGGAAGGTCCTGCCTTCAAACAAGACATCTCTACTGCTTCAAGCCTCATCCTCACTGAAACATTCAAAACCTATGCTTCACACCCATATAACAGTGTTGGTACCACTTTATTCCAGTAAATTCCCCTTACTGCCTCCATGGATACAGTTCTTTGTCTCCACAGATGCCTCGATGTACCACCTACTTTTTCCGCTTCGTCAATTCTGTGGTTCACCTCATCGTTCACAGAACCATCCACCGACAAGTACACTCCGAAATATATAAACATATTTACTTCCTCTCTAGGTAGTAGGTTGGTAGACAGCAACCGCCCAGGGAGGTACTACCGTCCTGCCAAGTGAGTGTAAAACGAAAGCCTGTAATTGTTTCACTAACAATGA
Source organism: Cherax quadricarinatus (assembly GCF_038502225.1). NCBI lineage: Eukaryota > Metazoa > Arthropoda > Malacostraca > Decapoda > Parastacidae > Cherax > Cherax quadricarinatus. The sequence continues at coordinate 11,922,263 of NC_091377.1, read as the reverse complement.
TGATCTGATAAGAAATATCACCATATCAAAAACAATATACTCAGATCACAACATAATTGAGGTTCAGTCATGTATGCGCGGAGCCCCAGACCGACATAATGAGATTAGTCACGAGGGAGCATTCACCAAATTCAACTTCAATAACAAAAACATAAAGTGGGACCAAGTAAACCAAGTCCTAACCGATATAAGCTGGGAAGATATACTAAGCAACACAGACCCCAACTTATGCCTAGAACAGATTAACTCGGTAGCACTCGATGTATGCACAAGGCTTATTCCTCTAAGAAAAAGGAGGAGTAGATGTAAAACAGAAAGAGACAGGCGCTCCCTTTACAGGCGACGGAAAAGAATAACAGAGCGGCTAAAAGAGGTCAATATATCTGAAATGCGTAGGGAGACACTGGTCAGAGAAATAGCAAGCATCGAACTTAAGCTAAAAGAATCCCTTAGGAGTCAGGAATCGCGGGAAGAACTAAAAGCCATAAATGAAATCGAAAGAAACCCAAAGTATTTCTTCTCCTATGCCAAGTCAAAATCGAGAACAACGTCCAGTATTGGGCCCCTACTTAAACAAGATGGGTCCTACACAGATGACAACAAGGAAATGAGTGAGCTACTCAAGTCCCAATATGACTCAGTTTTTAGCAAGCCGCTAACCAGACTGAGAGTCGAAGATCAAAATGAATTTTTTATGAGAGAGCCACAAAATTTGATTAACACAAGCCTATCCGATGTTATCCTGACGCCAAATGACTTCGAACAGGCGATAAATGACATGCCCATGCACTCTGCCCCAGGGCCAGACTCATGGAACTCTGTGTTCATCAAGAACTGCAAGAAGCCCCTATCACGAGCCTTTTCCATCCTATGGAGAGGGAGCATGGACACGGGGGTCGTCCCACAGTTACTAAAATCAACAGACATAGCCCCACTCCACAAAGGGGGCAGTAAAGCAACAGCAAAGAACTACAGACCAATAGCACTAACATCCCATATCATAAAAATCTTTGAAAGGGTCCTAAGAAGCAAGATCACCACGCATCTAGAAACCCATCAGTTACACAACCCAGGGCAACATGGGTTTAGAACAGGTCGCTCCTGTCTGTCTCAACTATTGGACCACTACGACAAGGTCCTAAATGCACTAGAAGACAAAAAGAATGCAGATGTAATATATACAGACTTTGCAAAAGCCTTCGACAAGTGTGACCATGGCGTAATAGCGCACAAAATGCGTGCTAAAGGAATAACAGGAAAAGTCGGTCGATGGATCTATAATTTCCTCACTAACAGAACACAGAGAGTAGTCGTCAACAGAGTAAAGTCCGAGGCAGCTACGGTGAAAAGCTCTGTTCCACAAGGCACAGTACTCGCTCCCATCTTGTTCCTCATCCTTATATCCGACATAGACAAGGATGTCAGCCACAGCACCGTGTCTTCCTTTGCAGATGACACCCGAATCTGCATGACAGTGTCTTCCATTGCAGACACTGCAAAGCTCCAGGCAGACATCAACCAAATCTTTCAGTGGGCTGCAGAAAACAATATGAAGTTCAACGATGTGAAATTTCAATTACTCAGATATGGTAAACATGAGGAAATTAAATCTTCATCAGAGTACAAAACAAATTCTGGCCACAAAATAGAGCGAAACACCAACGTCAAAGACCTGGGAGTGATCATGTCGGAGGATCTCACCTTCAAGGACCATAACATTGTATCAATCGCATCTGCTAGAAAAATGACAGGATGGATAATGAGAACCTTCAAAACTAGGGAGGCCAAGCCCATGATGACACTCTTCAGGTCACTTGTTCTATCTAGGCTGGAATATTGCTGCACACTAACAGCACCTTTCAAGGCAGGTGAAATTGCCGACCTAGAAAATGTACAGAGAACTTTCACGGCGCGCATAACGGAGATAAAACACCTCAATTATTGGGAGCGCTTGAGGTTCCTAAACCTGTATTCCCTGGAACGCAGGAGGGAGAGATACATGATTATATACACCTGGAAAATCCTAGAGGGACTAGTACCGAACTTGCACACGAAAATCACCCACTACGAAAGCAAAAGACTTGGCAGACGATGCACCATCCCCCCAATGAAAAGCAGGGGTGTCACTAGCACGTTAAGAGACCATACAATAAGTGTCAGGGGCCCGAGACTGTTCAACTGCCTCCCAGCACACATAAGGGGGATTACCAACAGACCCCTGGCAGTCTTCAAGCTGGCACTGGACAAGCACCTAAAGTCAGTTCCGGATCAGCCGGGCTGTGGCTCGTATGTTGGTTTGCGTGCAGCCAGCAGCAACAGCCTGGTTGATCAGGCTCTGATCCACCAGGAGGCCTGGTCTCAGACCGGGCCGCGGGGGCGTTGACCCCCGGAACTCTCTCCAGGTAAACTCCAGGTAATGGTAGGATTGCTGGTGTCCATTTTTCTGTTTCATAATCATGCAAGGTTTCAGGTACGTCTTGCTACTTCTACTTACACTTAGGTCACACTACACATACATGTACAAGCATATATATATATATACACCCCTCCGGGTTTTCTTCTATTTTCTTACTAGTTCTTGTTCTTGTTTATTTCCTCTTACCTCCATGGGGAAGTGGAACAGAATTCTTCCTCTGTAAGCCATGCGTGTTGTAAGAGGCGACTAAAATGCCAGGAGCAAGGGACTAGTATATATTACTGTATATATTACTAAATGTAAAAGGAGAAACTTTCGTTTTTCCTTTTGGGCCACCCCGCCTCGGTGGGATATGGCCGGTGTGTTGAAAGAAAGAAAGAATTTACTTCCTCCATACTCCCTCCAATCTGATATACAATCTTCCATTGCTTATATTTACATTATGAAATATTATTATTATTATTATTATAATCAAAAAGAAGCGCTAAGCCACAAGGGCTATACAGCGCTGCAGGGTAGGGAAGAAAGCGAGGGTATTGGGCGGCAGAAGGAGGGATGATCAGTAGGTTACAGAAAACAGCGGGGCAGGGGATAGTACGGGGGTAGAGGGTAGCAAGAGATTGAGGTAGAAAGGGCTGAAGGTATCAGAATTTGTGAAGTCAGTCAGTTGTTGTCAAAAAGTCAATGAGAGAGTCCGGATGAAAGGTGGGTCCATCAGCGAGAAGGGAAGGTAAAGAGAGAGCAGCAGAGCGAAGACGACGACGGAGGTAAATTCTGCGTGCTCGTTGATAAAGTGGGCAGTCCAACAGAATGTGGCTGACTGATAATGGAGCCTGGCGATTCTCACAGAGAGGAGCAGGGCGCCTCTCCATGAGATATCCATGAGTAAGACGAGTATGGCCAATGCGAAGACGGGAGAGAGTAGTCTCCCAACCTCGAACTGGTGATAAGAAGACGGCCAGTAACCTATACTCGGTTTAATGGATTGAAGTTTGTTACTGAGCATAGTAGACCAACGTTGTTGCCAACGGGTGTGAAGGTGGGAAGATATTGCAGCAAAATAGTCCGTAAATGGAATACCTCTATATGAAACTGGTAGGTCATGTACTGCTGACCGCTCAGCAGTGTCTGCCTGTTCATTGCCCTGTACATCAACATTTCCAGGGACCCAACAAAAAACAATATCTTTATGCTTGGTACAGATGCGGCGTAGCGAAAGTTGGATACGAAGGACTAAGGGGTGAGGTGTATCAAATTTCTGTATAGCCTGTAAAGCACTAATGGAGTCTGAGACAACCACAAATGATGACACAGGCATAGATGCAATACGGGTAAGTGCTGCAAGGATGGCATACAATTCAGCAGTAAAAATACTAGCCAAAGATAGTAAATGCCCTCATACGACGCTGTCTGGAAACACTGCTGCGAATCCTACGCCATCAGAAGACTTAGAGCCATCTGTGTACACGGCAATGGGATGAGAATGAGAGTGGAAGTGGTCAAGAAAAAGTGAGCGGGAAGCGACCGTAGACAGTTGGGCTTTCGAGCAAGGGAGAGAGAAAGAACAGACTCGAACAGCTGGAACTTCCCAGGGGGGTAGGGAAAAGTGAGATGCTACATGAACATAGAAAGGTGGTAACTGAAGAGACGACAAGAGCGAATGAAGGCGAAGAGAGAAGGGACGGAGTAAACAGGGGCAGCGAACAAATAAAGAATGTCTACCGATATCAGTGACCATTCTATAAATGGAAGGATTGCGGAGATCATGAGAGAGTACATAGTAGCGAAGGCAATGGGCATCACGGCAATCGGATAAGGATGGACCATTCGCTTCTGCATAGAGGCTCTCAACAGGGGAAGAGCGAAAAGCATCGAGGCATAAACGTAATCCTTGGTGATGAATGGGGTTAAGGCTAGAGAGAGTAGCAGGAGATGCCGCTGAATAGATCTGGTCACCATAATCAAGTTTCGATAAAATGAGGGTGGAATGTAGGCGAAGGAGGGTTCGACGATCAGCTCCCCATGAAAGATGAGCAAGGGTTTAAGAAGGTTCAGCCGGCTGTGACAAGTTGCCTTCAGAGAGGTAATGTGAGGTTTCCAGGATAACCTACGGTCAAAGAGGAAGCCCAGAAACTTGACTGTATCACGTTCAGGGATACGGGAGCCATAGAGGTACAAAGGATGATCGGAGATGACAGAGCGTCTAGTGAAAGTAATTTGGTGGGTTTTAGTGCTGGAAAATTTATACCCATGTGTGGTGGCCCAATTGGAAACATGGTCGACCGCATGCTGGAGAGAAACTGTAATGAGGTGACAGTCAGCGCGTGCACAGGCAATAGCGAAGTCATCAACATAGAGTGATGACCAAATATTTGATGGAAGACTAGAGGCCAAATCATTAATAGCAAGGAGAAAAAGTGTTGTGCTCAGAACACATCCCTGGGGAACACCTTCAGCTTGGATAAAGTCCGGGGAGAGCACATTATTAACCCGAACACGGAAATGTCTATCAGTTAAAAAGTTCTTAAGGAAGGATGGTAGATTGCCTCGGAGGCCTAAGGAGTGGGCTTGGACCAATATATTATACCTCCAAGTTGTGTCGTATGCCTTCTCAAGGTCAAAAAATATTGCAATAACTGAGTGGTTATTCGCAAAGGCATTACGAACATGAGTATCCAAGCGTAGTAAGGGGTCTATGGTAGAACGTCCCTTACGAAAGCCATATTGACGAGTGGAGAGACTGTTGTGTGTCTCTAAATACCACACTAAACGTCTATTTACCAGGAGTTCCATCACTTTGCAAACTGCACTGGAAAGAGCAATGGGACGATAGTGGGAGGCTTCATGTCTCGTAGTGCCTGGTTTGCGGAAAGGGAGAACAATGGCAGATTTCCACAGCTGTGGAAGAACTCCTTGTGACCAAATAAGATCGAAAAGGCATAATCGGACTGCAAGGGCTGTGTGGCATGCAAAGAGTACGTAACCTTTATTCGGCGCATGGACACACCCTCATTTACAGGCTATCTCCCCCAACCAGCGAACCAGGTTGCTAAGAGTTGGTGATGGGGCCCCATCGTTCAACTAGTGACCAGGTTCTAGCCAATAAGAAGGTGGGATTGGCAATCGCAGAGGTTATGTGGATACCGCTCTCCTGTCTGCCCTTGTCATTCCCATTCTAGAGCTGGTTGAGCACGGTCTGCTATCTTGTGGCTTCTATTTCTGCCTTGCTTACCGTGACATGCACTATACTTATTACTGTACATAGTGTACATATTGCTGTTCTAAATTGGTGAAGGATAATATAAGTCTAAACTTTTTCTACTGTGTTTATTTGCTCCCATTACACCTGGGATAACAGGCCATTTGGAATCCTAGGTTGTAATATGGGTAGCCTGTCCGAGAGCTGGACTTAGAGAAACGGTTGAGCTTAGGGTGAAGCTTGTAGCAGGAACACTGTGTAGCTTGCTGTCTCGCTTCGCTTTACAAATTTTGCGTGTCAGTTGCTTATGATCAGCCTTGCTATTGTGTGATCGTTCAACAGCTCGCTACTAGCTTGTTCAGTGTGCTCGCTTCGCTACGGTCAATCTTGTGTGCAGTCGGCTTTGCTTGTATGCGTATTCTGGAATCGTACTGTGCATAGCTAAGCGTGTTCTGCAAATTAACGTGTTACGTTGGGGTATTCGTACTGTGCATAGCGAATAACTTATGCCACCTAGACGAGTCAGACGCCTGGTGTCGGCATATACTTTGCATAACCTACCTAAATTGTCCCTACAGCGTTGTTGGCAAATTGCTCGTTCCATTGGCATTCCCTATAAACGCACTCTTACAGCTGCGCAACTGCGTTCACTTATTGCTGACATACTTATTGAAGAAGAAATGGCACATCAAACTCCTCCCTCTACGGGAGCTAGGGAAAAAACTCTCATGTTCTCGCATGAGGAAGATGATACACCTACGGAGCAAGATGGTCAGTATAGTGCAGCTGGGTTGTCTCGGGGTGAATCAGCGTCCTTGGCACTTGAGCTGGCAAAAATCACGCTGGAGCAAACTAGGGAACAGAGAGCATTCGCAAGGGAAGAATTTGATAGGGAAAGAGAAAGGAGGCAGTTTTCGCATTCTGTAAACGATTTCGGTTTACAAAAAGCAGTACAGCTTGTTCCCCGCTTCAATGAGGCCGAACCAGAGCAATTTTTCGAAAGCTTCGAAAATCAGGCTCGAGCCTTGAGGTGGCCGGAACAGCACTGGGCAGCGTTGGTTCATACAGCATTATTGGGTAAGGCACAGGAATTTACGTCGGTATTAACTGACGCTGAATTCTCTGATTATCAAATAGTGAAGACCACAGTGTTGGGAGCATATACATGTATCCCAGCTAAATATCGTAAGACCTTTAAATTGAACAGGCGGCAGCTTGGTCAATCCCTGGTGGACTTTGTGAGACAGCAAACCAAAGCTTTTACCAGCTGGTATAAAGCGAGTGGTGTCTCTACCTTTGAGGAGCTGGTGCAACTTATTCTGATTGATAACCTGCTGGAGTCTGTGGGACCCGAGGTTCGTGTCTTTCTGCAGGATCGTGACTTAACCACTGCATTGGAGGCAGCCAGGTGGGCTGATACCTTCGAAACGAACCGCTCCTTGTCCGAGCGGTCCCGTCTCTCTTTTCAACAGTCTGGCGTGAGCAGAGATCGACAACATTGGAGAATGAAATGCCAGCCGGAGGGAGAGCGTCTACGACATCCAACTAAGTCACCTGGTGAGCCACGCTTCTCAACATATGGTCCCCCTGCGGAGAGGCAAACTACTTATGGAGCATCTCGACAACAATATCCAGAGAGGCACCAGCCAGAACGACACCACTTGCAACGTCATCAGGGAGTAAAGGGCAAGCCTGTCGTCTGCTTCAGGTGTAATAAAGTAGGTCACATCAGTTCCAACTGCCCCCAAAAACCTCAACCCATCGGGAAAATCTCTAATATCCCTAGTAACATGTCCCCTAGAGAAGTAGAAAAAGGTATGGCCCCTTATTATTGCGAAAGTCTTATTTCCCTTCAGGAAAACTCAGAACCAACTAAAGTAAATACCTTTAGAGATACTGGAGCATATTGCTCACTTGTCAGAGAAGGAATATTACCCCTTTCAGAGAATACTTCTTTGAATTCCTCAGTTTTATTGGAAGCATATGGAGGAGCTATATATTCTGTTCCTTTGCATAAAATTTATGTACAGTGCAAATATTACACTGGGTACTTGACTGTAGGTGTCTCAAAAGGATTTCCCATGAAAAATGCCATGTTATTACTGGGTAATAACATTACTACTGTTACTTCGTGTCCTGAACCTATAATGATTAATGCTTCTCCAGTGTTGGCCATAACTCGGGCAACATCCCAAGGGTTGTCTGGGGAGAATGTTGACCTATCCTTGGACGACTCCGATCTCGGAATAGCCACGTTGTTTTATGAGACACACCGGCCGGAGTCTCGTAAATCAAGTGAACAGACCCCGATCAAGCCTTCCTATTCCCAGGTTGCAGGATTGCCAGATGTCTCTGTTTCCATGCCCGAGGGACTGTCCTTCCGGGAGGAACAACGAAAGGACCCTTCTTTAAAATTCGCTTTTCAGGCAGCCATGGGTAAATCCTCTTTGGGTCATCCAGTCAAGTATGAAGTTAAAAATGATTATTTGGTCTGCACTGAGACTGGTAAGGAGATAGAGGGCCGGCAATTATACGACAGGTTAGTGGTTCCAACCAAGTATAGACCTCAGATATTAAATATAGCTCATAATACGTCATTAGGAGGTCACTTGGGAATTACAAAAACCTTGTATAGAATCACAAAAGAATTTTATTGGCCAAAATTAAAGAAAGATGTGAAGAATCATATTAGGTGTTGCCGAGAATGTCAGCAAGTTGGAAAACCTGGACATTCCATTAAACCTGCACCTCTCCAACCCATACCTGCTGATGGAGAACCTTTTGCAGATTTAATTATAGATTGTGTAGGTCCACTACCTAAGTCAAAGTCTGGAAACCAGTATTTATTTACAATTATGGATAAAGTAACCAGATATCCTGAAGCAATCCCTATGCGTAGTATCAATACTAAAGCTATTCTCAAAGCTTTAACAAAATTCATTTCTTGTTTTGGCATTCCTAAAACTATACAAAGTGATCAAGGTACTAACTTCACTGCCAAAGCATTTAGGAAATCTCTTCAACGTTTCCTAGGCATGATCGGATTTTACAGAAGATTCTGTAAGAATTTCTCAGATATTGTAGCCCCTCTTACCTCTCTTACCAGTCATAAAGTTCCCTTTATTTGGACTTCAGATTGTAACACTGCTTTTAATAAAGCAAAAAGATTATTGTGCTCTGCACCCATTCTCCTGTCTCCAGACTTCTCCAAACCTTTTTCATTACAGGTTGATGCTTGTGAGTCTGGGGTTGGGGCGGTACTATTACAAATCGGGAACAAGGGCTGCAGCCCTACAACATAAAAATTAAATATATTGCCGGCAAAGAAAATGTGTTGGCAGACTCTTTGTCAAGAGTCTAGTTTAATATTTTATTTAGGTTAGGATGTATTTGTGGTAAACCCCTTTCAAGCTCTTTTTTTTATCCCCTGATGTGGGGGTTTTTTTTAGTGAGGGGATACGGGCTACCGTCCGCTTGTATCTTGGACCTATGTTGGTCTATCTGACTGCTGTCTCGCTCTGAGTTTAGGGTTTGGCTTTTGGTCACTAGGAAAGCTGAGCTCTATCTAAGAGTTGGATGGTGGAGAGGATAGGCGGTCCCATTATTTTGTGCCATGGCGGCACGGTTACCACTGGGAGGTGGCAGCCTAATCCTGAGCCTTCTCGGGGGTGGGGGTGTGGCATGCAAAGAGTACGTAACCTTTATTCGGCGCATGGACACACCCTCATTTACAGGCTATCTCCCCCAACCAGCGAACCAGGTTGCTAAGAGTTGGTGATGGGGCCCCATCGTTCAACTAGTGACCAGGTTCTAGCCAATAAGAAGGTGGGATTGGCAATCGCAGAGGTTATGTGGATACCGCTCTCCTGTCTGCCCTTGTCATTCCCATTCTAGAGCTGGTTGAGCACGGTCTGCTATCTTGTGGCTTCTATTTCTGCCTTGCTTACCGTGACGTGCACTATACTTATTACTGTACATAGTGTACATATTGCTGTTCTAAATTGGTGAAGGATAATATAAGTCTAAACTTTTTCTACTGTGTTTATTTGCTCCCATTACACCTGGGATAACAGGCCATTTGGAATCCTAGGTTGTAATAGGCTGACTGATGTAAATGTAGCATACGAATATGAATGTCGTCGGGCCCAGCTGCCGATGATCGGCAAGCTGAGAGTGTTGCCTCCAGTTCTTGAAGTGTAAAAGGCATGTTATACTGTTCTTCTCTGAGAGAAGAAAAGTCCAAGGGTGCTAACTCTCTGGCAGACTTTGAGGAAAGAAACGAGGGGCATAGATGGAGCCCCTGAGAAATACGGACCAGATGATTGCCAGTTTCATTGGCAACATCTAGTGGGTTTGCTATATCAACACCGGCAACCCGCAGAACAGGAGCCGGGTCAGGAGAATATTTACCACTCAGTTTTCGTACTTTTTTCCAGACTGCACTCATAGAGGAAGCAGAGGTGATGGTGGAGACAATCTTGCCAGCAAGTGCGTTTAGCGTCACGGATGACACGGCGAGCGATCGCACGCTTCTGCTTAAAATCAAGAAGTCTCTCCGTGTCTCTATTGTAAGGGTACCTGCCCCATGCAGCGCGTTTCAAACGTACTGCACGAGCACAAGCAGGAGACTACCAAGGCACGCATTTCTGAGAATGCCTGCCCGAAGTTTGGTGTATAGAATGAGAAGCTGCGGTTAAAACGGAGGACAAGAAGAGGTGTAAAAGCTCATCAATGGAGGACAAAGAAGGAACCTCACTAAAAACAGTTAGTTGTGAGTAAAGGTTCCAATTTGCCTTATCAAATTGCCAGTGTGGGATACAAAGAGGTGGTGAATATGAAGGGGAAGTAAGAATGATTGGGAAATGATTGCTGTCATGTAAATCTGGGAGAACAGACCAGGTGAAGTCTAATGCGGCGGAGGAAGAGCAGACTGAGAGATTGATGCAAGAGAGAGTGTGAGCCCGAGGATCAAAATGGGTGTGAGTACCTGTATTTAAAACATGAAGGGGGTGGGTGGCAAGAAAAGCCTCTAACTGAATGCCACGGGAATCACAGTGAGACCCCCCCCCCCAGAGGAAATGATGGGCATTAAAATCGCCAAGTAACAGAATTGGTGGTGGTAATGACGAAACAAGAAAGGCAATATCCGGAACAGATAATGCCCGAGGAGAGAGAGATATAAAGAACATAGCACATACCACCTATGCAAGTGGATACGGGCTGCTGTGTAATGCAGCGAAGTACGAACAAATAGCTGATGGTACGGAATATCAGTGCGTAGAAGAAGGGCACTTTCATTAAAGGTCCCATCAGGAAAAGGATCTGAAGAATACAATAAATTATAGCCTGAGATGGGAGAGATAACAGCAGAGTGTAATTTTGGTTCCTGTAAGCAAACACCAACAGGGAAAACTGGGAGAGTAACATCTGAAGCTCACCCCGATTACCCCTGAGGCCACGTATATTCCACTGTAAATAGGCCATGATTGGCAATGATAAAGATACTTGAAATCCGCAGGTAAGGGTTCCTACGGACTAGAGGGGTTAGAAAAGTCCACATGCGGAGGCAGCGGAAAACGTTCAAGCAGTGAAGGAACGGTGCACTGTGAAGAAAGGAGTTGCGCAGATGGAGGAGAGGAGAGGAGAGAGAAGGAACAGAGGGTGGATCAGTGTCCATTGATGGTTTGGTCTCTCCAATATATTCAGAGACTGCTTCAAGTGTTTCGGAATTCAGAGACGTCGTATGGGAGACAATGTTGGAGATGGTAGGGGGACGATGAGTCAAGATTGGAACTGTAATGGACTGTACCAAGGTAGGGTGGGGGGGAAGGCGAAAGGGTGGAGGGAACTGGAGAAGAAGCGTGGAAGGGGACAGAAGAGGCAGAAACCTGGGAGGTGGCAGAAGAGGAAGAAACTTGGGAGGGAACAGGGGAGGTAGGTATAGTACGAGGAGGAGGGTGAACCTCTACACTTGTTACAGAGCCAGTGAGAGGGGAAGAACCCAGTACAGAGACAGGGAAGGTAAAATGAGGAGGTGGAAGAAGGGAAGGAGGGGTTAAAGGACCTTTTTTTGACTTCTGAGAAGTAGAGGGACGATTGGGAGGAGGTGTCGTACGAGGTCTCATCAATACTGAGGCTGGTGAGGGAGAACACGAAGAAGCGAGAACAGACTGAGGCATTGAAGTAGGGACGTCTGAGCCTAGGACAGCAAAAGAATTAGATACAGGAGTGACTATGGGAGAGGTAACCACAGAGGAGGCTGCAGAAGATGAGACCCCAGAAGTGGGAGGACGTTTTGAAACACGGGAATGAGAAACACGAGGTAGTCTCCCTTGGAGGCGGAGATGAGAAACTGCCATGGCATAAGGGAGACCTGCTTCTTTGAGGTAACGGATTTCCCGCTCATTTAAGTAGACTTGGCTACGGCGAGAGTATGAAGGGCGAGCCTCATGACAATTAAGGCAAAAGGAGGTCGATTGCAAGACGTATTAGAATGGTCATCGGTACCACAGACTGGGCATTCGGCTATGGATCTGCAATATTTCGCTGGATGGCCAAATCGCCATCAATTTCTACTGTTGTGGTGTAGGGATCACCTTTCGAACTTGTAACCGATGTCCTGCTACATAAACTGAGGATGGGAGTTCCTGGCTGTCAAAAGTTAAACGAGCCACATTGCTAGGATATCGTCTCCGCCCGCAGGCAGGAAGAACATAAGTGTCTACCTTGAGGATTGGGAGATCTTGGAGTTCCAGCTGTTCAAGAATGTCATTGCCACATGTCTGGAAATTTTGTTGAACTATGGTATGGGGCAGAATGACAGTACCACTACAAGAATTGAGGGAATGATGTTTTTCAATAGTGACAGGAACAGTATCTATATGGGAAAGAAGAGAAAGATCATGAGCTTGGGTAGCATTCTGTACAGTGATGATGCGCGTACCGCTCTTAAGAGCATGAAAAGAAATATCTTTACCAACGTGGCGTAGGAGTGCCTTGCCAATACTGTGGTCGGAAAGATAGGCGGTAGAGGAAGTCAGTCATAAAGTGAAGAATTTAGTCCATGGTGCAGTCTGAAACTGAGCGTGGAAAGAGAGTGCAGGATGTGTCAATCTTTTCTGAGAAGAACGAGAAGGTGGAGAAGTATCATCAGCAGGTAATTGTCGTTGGCGTTTAGGCGTGGGACCAGAGTTGGTCCGATGTGGAACGGGCCGTCGATTCGAAAATTGCCGCACCATAGAGGAAGAGGCCGGAAGCATAGTCAAAAGGAGAGCGGAGGTCAGATAAATCAAAGGAGTCAGTCGAGACCTCAGTACCTGAAGCGGGTGAGGAAACAGCACCAGCAAGAGGTACAGAGGCATGAGGAGTGTCCGAAGAGTGATCCAAAGATGAGGCAGGGTCAGAATGGGGTGCGGTATCAAGAAGGGGCCCGGGGGTAGCAGGTTCATGGATTGGGTCCTCCATGGTTAGGTTACTTCTTTCTTTTTGTTTTTAAGAAAAAAAGAAAGAAAAGAAAAGAAAAATAAAAAAAGAATAAAAAAAAGGGGGGACCGGGGAGGGATAGTTCCTAGGAGGAATGAAAGGGCCAGAAATCTCCCTCCGCGCCCAAGAGGACCTCAGCACCGCAAGTAGCGTAGATGCAGCATGGAACCCGTGCCATACCCTACCCATCATGCCAGTAAACCAGCAATCCGGGATAGCAACCTCACATCTGCCGAGCTACCTTGGTGGACAAAAGAGAGGGCGGCCGGATATCCGCCACAAAGCATACCTCCTTCGGCCACCACCCCTGGAATCCGAAAGGTGGCTTCCAGAGATACGCCCATCGCCCGAAAGACACCCAAAGCCACTCTCCGGGATACTGGAGAGGGATCGGGACATCCCCAGGCGATCCAGATTCCACGGCAAACTACGCCACTGCCAAGAACCTCAACGGAATGGGATGGACCCCGGTACCCTTTCCCCTACCTAGGAACTAGTGCACCTGTGGGAAAAATCCCAAAGGCCAAAAAGAGGAAGGGCAAAAGGGAGGGGTGGGGAGGGGGAGGAGGAAAGGGAAAAGGGAGAGGATGGGATAGGGAAGGGGGGATTGGGGGGTAATTAGGTTCGGTCTGAGGAAGGAGACCAACAGGTCTAATTCTTCAGACCAAGAGCCTCTTCACCACGCCAAGGAGCTCCCCTTGAAGAGGACATTATGAAATAAATGAAGAGATTTAATGTACCATGAATGAAATGAAAACACAGCATCAAGATCATGACATTTGTAAAGCTGACAACTTTCAATCATTGTTTTTTTTTTATGTCCTTTTAATCCCCATCTTTAGACTCTTAGTTACTTTCCTTATCAGTTCCCCTTTTTCTGCACATTGTGCAGCTCAGGACCTATACATCTCTACCCTTTCTGGACTACTTTCAAGCTGTCTTGGAGCATTCAGGATCAATGGCAACGCAGCTTGTCTGGATTAGAAAATAAGTTGCTACTGGTAAAACCACAACTGAGTTCTTGAGTTGCACATGGAAAATAGTTCTCATGTGACTTCATATTGATAATACAAGATGCATAGCTATCACATGGAGAATTCCTACTTGACTTGTTTTCCTGGCAACCACGTCAACTATTTATGAAATGAGCCTGGCCTACTAAATCCTTGGCTTGTATCCTGAAGCTCACATGACCAGCTCAGTGTTCCTCAGCCCATTTGTGCAATTCACTGTCATGCCACACCTATATCCTTCCCAGGATAATCTCATGGTTAGACTCCAGGTTCTTCAAGCAATTCTAGAATACATGACACCACTAAAGAGATCATGCAAACAAACCATACCACGGGTGAGGTTCAAACCCCACGGGTGGGGTTTGAACCTCACCCGTGGTATGGTTTGTTTGCAACCATGTCATTACGATTTCATGAGTCGAGTCATGATGCTGATTTTGTTCTACATTTCCATCCCCTACAGAGGTAAAGTTTGGCACCTTTTGGCACTGCAAAAAAAGTGAGCAATCCTTAGCTATGACTCACGAAATCGTAATGACACGATTGCAAACAAACCATACCCCGGCCGGGATTGAACCCGCGGTCAGAGAGTCTCAAAACTCCAGCCCGTCGTGTTAGCCACTAGACCAGCTAGCCACAATAAGATTCGTCCAACTAGGTATATTTCTACACCATAGGAAGGTTAGCACAGGCACCACTGTGACCACAAATGCAAGTTTTTACAGACGAATCTCCAGCTAGCGTGGCCGTGACGAACTCTAGCTCAAGTCCCTTCACTGCCGTCAACATGTGGCTAATGCGACGGGCTGGAGTTTTGAGACTCTCTGATTGCGGGTTCAATCCCAGCCGGGGTATGGTTTATCCTTAGCTATGACCATGACAAGGTTTCCTTGTTCTGATGCTCAGCACACCATGGTTCGGTTAAAAGTAGTGCTTAAGGTTACACCTGGCTCACTTTCTTCTTTATGGCTAAATGAAGTGAGCAGAGCTTTTGGCAAGGTACTCTTGATCTTGACTTGCAAGTTGCTCCCATTGGCTTGCACTCCCAGCAGGTCTCATCCTCCAGTCACCACTTAAGCTCATGAAGAACCTTTTGTGCAGGTATTCTTTAACTACTTTAAGCACAAAAATGTTTCTAAATAATTTTAGATGCCACTTTTGCTGGTTAGGTGGCACTTCTTTTTCCTTGCCTTCAAGCAAGATATTATATACTCTGGGTTTTGGAGATCACTTAGTTTTCATGAATACTAAATTCTACCTTGCTTCACTAGTTCCTAACCCAATAACTCACTATACATGCATAAAATGGACATATACAAAAAATGATACATTTAGTAGAGAAACCAAGAAAAACTCTTAATTTGAACTTTATCAATATTGTGTGAATGTACCACATGCACAAAACAGAAAAAAACAAACAAAATAATGAAAAAATATATAATTCAAATACAAAATGAAAGACATAATATTTACTGGTCAACAGCATAAACAAACCCATATGAAGACAATAAAAAGGGCCATTAAAATGAGTTGGTGAACAGCAACCATCTTATAAGGTACTACCCCTCTGCCATGTGTGTGCAAAATGGAAACCTGTTAAATGTTATGTAATCTGGCAAAATTCCTTGTCATTTTCTTTCTGAGACACGAACACGTAAGATGACAAGTAAATCTTAGAAATTTCTCTCGACATTCGGTATACACTTACCTATACTTTCTCTTGTATTTCTTAAAAGCTTTTTTTTTTAACAAGTCGGCCGCCTCCCACCGAGGCAGGGTGACCCAAAAAGAAAGAAGATACCCAAAAAGAAAATACTTTCATCATCATTCAACACTTTCACCTCATTCATACATAATCACTATCTTTGGAGAGGCACCCAGATACAACAGTTTAGAAGCATATATAAAGATATACAACATATCCCTCCAAACTGCCAATATCCCAAACCCCTTCTTTAAAGTGCAGGCATTGTACTTCCCATTTCCAGTACTCAAGTCCGGCTATATAAAAATCACTGGTTTCCCTGAATCCTTTCACTAAATATTAAGCTTTTATCCCTGTAATATTTGCTATCTAGCTGCAGAGTCAAACCACCCTAAACCTTACATCCAAAAATTTGAAAGTCAATTTGCATATTGTATAAATTAACTCAAAACATTAATAAGATCACAAAACTGTTCATTCTCTTCATGAAGTGCATGAATGTTACTCAATTATTAGGTTATAGCCTCCTGTGTAAAATTGTGAGGAAAAATAGCATTAAATAAATGTAGTAACTACGCACAATATAACAAATAGCTGAAGAAACAGCTTTCAACAACAAATTTAAATTTAAAACCAAGTAATCATCACCGTAACTTACTGCGTTTTGCACTCTGTGATCGGCTGGGTATGTTGCCAGTGCGAAGCATGTGCTGAAGCCTCTCCACTTCCTCCATTGACCGAGCATTGGCTATGGCTTGACGAATGGCAGCTTGATCCTCTGCCGTCATTTGGCCTTTTAATACAAAGACAACAAATTTAGGTACCCAAGTTAAAAAATTATATAAAAGAGGCACCTAACAAATGAAACAAGTTATACAATACTTATATAGGTAGTAGGTTGGTAGACAGCAACCGCCCAGGGAGGTACTACCGTCCTGCCAAGTGAGTGTAAAACGAAAGCCTGTAATTGTTTTACATGATGGTAGGATTGCTGGTGTCCTTTTTTCTGTCTCATGAACATGCAAGATTTCAGGTACGTCTTGCTACTTCTACTTACACTTAGGTCACACTACACATACATGTACAAGCACATATATGCACACCCCTCTGGGTTTTCTTCTATTTTCTTTCTAGTTCTTATTCTTGTTTATTTCCTCTTATCTCCATGGGGAAGTGGAACAGAATTCTTCCTCCGTAAGCCATGCGTGTTGTAAGAGGCGACTAAAATGCCGGGAGCAAGGGGCTAGTAACCTCTTCTCCTGTATATATTACTAAATGTAAAAGGAGAAACTTTCGTTTTTCCTTTTGGGCCACCCCGCCTCGGTGGGATACGGCTGGTGTGTTGAAAGAAAGATACAATACTTACACTTACAAATGAGGCAATTAGGAACCCATTACAGTACATAACCACTGAGCAGAATATGTATAAAACATAAACTTCATTTACACTATTGTCTTCTCATTACCTCAGTTTTTAAACTGATAACCCAAGAACACAACTTCATCATTATAATAATGATATATGATGCTGATACAATGAGGAATTGGACTCTTGTACTCAAAACATCCTTACATTTCTACAAATGTATAATTATGAATCTTTTACTTTGACCAGCAATAAAAACAAGATATTTTATACCATGCTCTGAAGGTTAGAACTTTCATACTTTGAAACTACTTAAACTAGAAAATAAAATTTCTAACCTAAAGTAGGTCGTGCATCAAGGATACTACCACCACCAGGCAAAAACGTTCTGGCTTTCTTTGCTTCCTTTTGAATCTCTTTACCCAATTTACTCTTGAAAAGTTTTTTTGCCATTTCTCTCTCCCTCAATCGCACCCGGCGGAAGTCAACCACGCGAACCTGAGAGAACACAATAACATTTAATTATTTACTCACAGGCATGGGGAAAAATTAATAGACATGAGAATGTTTACTCAGCCTGGTAACAGACTGGGCCACAGGGGCACTTGAACCCCAAAACCCTATCCAGGTATACTCTACAACTAATAAAAGATTTTTTATCAATACTTCATCTACATGCACTGTGATGTTTTCCAATTTTCTTTTGCCTACCTGTATGTATGCTAGCTAAGGTATATATCCTGCTAATTCATTATCAGTTTCTCACCTAGAGAATGTGTGTAAGGCAATAACACCTGTAAAATTTGTCAGTGAAACCAACAAACATTTTCTAAATTAAGGCTGAGTGTAACCTTGTTGAGTACTAAGCAACACATGAAGTAAAGATTTTTTTTTTTTTTTTTTTTTTGGGGGGGGGGGGGATAAAATATTTAACATATGCAGGAGTGGTGAACAAACAGTGTTCTTATAAAATATACAGAACAACAGATGGAGAACAAATATTTGAACTTTTTGAGTAAAAATTATTAAACAAATGCAGGAAGGTAGGGTGTAAATATTTTAAAATGTTCTTATAGAATATGTAACAACAGTGGTGAACAAATATTTAAAATATTTTTACAGAATAATTAAAACATAAAAAGTACATCAACTGGCCTGCATAGCGATCACTTCTACACCGTAAGCGATCATCACTACAGCAACATCTACAGCCATACAGATGTTCAAAAACACTTGCAACTGCAACTTGTTGTCAGTCAGTCAATAGTTAAGAGGCAGAACCAAGTGTTGGAACTCAACCCTCTCAAACTCAAATAGACAATTACACCTGCTACAATTTTCTTACACCTACTCACTGCTACAATTTTCTTACATCTACTCACTGCTACAATTTTCTTACACCTACTCACTGCTACAATTTTCTTACATCTACTCACTGCTACAATTTTCTTACACCTACCCACTGCTACAAATTTCTTACACCAACTCACTGCTACAATTTTCTTACATCTACTCACTGCTACAATTTTCTTACACCTACCCACTGCTACAAATTTCTTACACCAACTCACTGCTACAATTTTCTTACATCTACTCACTGCTACAATTTTCTTACACCTACCCACTGCTACAAATTTCTTACACCAACTCACTGCTACAATTTTCTTACATCTACTCACTGCTACAATTTTCTTACACCTACCCACTGCTACAAATTTCTTACACCAACTCACTGCTACAATTTTCTTACATCTACTCACTGCTACAATTTTCTTACACCTACCCACTGCTACAAATTTCTTACACCAACTCACTGCTACAATTTTCTTACATCTACTCACTGCTACAATTTTCTTACACCGACCCACTGCTACAAATTTCTTACACCAACTCACTGCTACAATTTTCTTACATCTACTCACTGCTACAATTTTCTTACACCTACCCACTGCTACAAATTTCTTACACCAACTCACTGCTACAATTTTCTTACATCTACTCACTGCTACAATTTTCTTACACCTACCCACTGCTACAAATTTCTTACACCAACTCACTGCTACAAATTTCTTACACCAACTCACTGCTACAATTTTCTTACATCTACTCACTGCTACAATTTTCTTACACCTACCCACTGCTACAAATTTCTTACACCAACTCACTGCTACAATTTTCTTACATCTACTCACTGCTACAATTTTCTTACACCTACCCACTGCTACAAATTTCTTACACCAACTCACTGCTACAATTTTCTTACATCTACTCACTGCTACAATTTTCTTACACCTACCCACTGCTACAAATTTCTTACACCAACTCACTGCTACAATTTTCTTACATCTACTCACTGCTACAATTTTCTTACACCTACCCACTGCTACAAATTTCTTACACCAACTCACTGCTACAATTTTCTTACATCTACTCACTGCTACAATTTTCTTACACCTACCCACTGCTACAAATTTCTTACACCAACTCACTGCTACAATTTTTCTTATACCTCTGCATTACAACAATTTAATATCCTTGATTCAGCATTTAATTTCTAATGAGGATTATTACTTTGAATACAATAAGGATATGGTTATATGCAAAAATATCTGACAAATGTAACTAGCATCTAAAAGGTTAATAATAGTAATGCAAGACATCGAAGATCCCTAAGCAACGCTAAAATGCACGTTTCCCCCAAAAAACTCTTATTAAAGTTGTGCTGTTGA
Organism: Cherax quadricarinatus; assembly: GCF_038502225.1. Classification (NCBI taxonomy): domain Eukaryota; kingdom Metazoa; phylum Arthropoda; class Malacostraca; order Decapoda; family Parastacidae; genus Cherax; species Cherax quadricarinatus. The sequence goes on along the minus strand of NC_091377.1, from coordinate 11,902,353 downwards.
TTGGTCAACCTGTGGAAGTTTGTTGATGACATAAAGACGATAGTGGTCACGAGTGGTGACGGGGTTGCCCAGCAGGGAAACGAATTCCAGCCTCTTGAGCCCTGCCATGTTGTCCAGGTCTGCTAACTCCTGTACTAGGTTATTAGTCAGGTACAAGCACTGGAGATTTGGCACTGTCTCTGCTAGTGATTCTGAAATTCGACTAAAATAAAAAATAAAATTAATACTGTACTTGTATAAGTAAATCACTTATAACCCATGCCAAGAAATACCTGAGATCCGTCAAGATATTATATTATAATTTTTTTTATTAAAACATCAGCCACTTCCCAAGAGGCAGGGTGACCCGAAAAAGAAGAAATACTTTCATCATCATTCACTCCAAGATATGTGAGAAAATATATATAATATACCAATATGAAAATTAAGTTAACAACTTATGTGAGCAGACTTATAGTGATAAAAAAAAAATGTTCTCAATATACTTGTCACATACAATTTGAATTTGTTTACTTACATTTATCATAAAGAAAAATACTATTAAATTTTTATTTTTAGTGGTGTAACCTAATTTGCATGGACCAGTCACCAAGATTTTCACTGGAGTGACAGTAGCAAGCAACAGTGTTGGCAAAATAACAGCGACAATTTTAATTTTACAATAGAAACAAGGTTTGATCTGGTAAGTCAGTTTTAGCAATACTGCAATATTGTATGCCAACCACATTGTCAAAACTTCACTGATCACCTAAAACAAACTATTTAAGAAGAGACACAATGAACAGCTTGTGATAAATACTAACATATGCATGTGGCATGATGCTATGCAAAAATGCTATGCACGTAAAGGGCCCGAAGATCTGGAATTCATTGCCAGAACACACTAAAGGACCACTTAAGGCCCTACTTAAAAATCACCTCATCACCCAAAATTAACCAGACAAACACTTTACTTAATACCTACCCGTAACTCAAAAGCTACTCAAAAAACTTCTAAATAATTTAAGACTGCTCAACTATTTGATAATTTACTTCAAACTTAAAATTATTTCAAATTCATTATTGTATATTGCTGATGATTGTTTAACCATTTACTCATTACCTCAAACTTATAAGTGTTTCACTCTCATTGTTTTAAAATGTACTAAATTGTAATACATGTACTGCATATTGTAAATTGTTTTAAATTGTTCTAAATGGTAATACTGTACTTTTTATAAGCTATATCAAAACTGTAAATATTCTGTATCAAATTAGACTTATTAAAGCCATATAGCATTACCTAATAGAATACTCAATTCTCTTGTACTCATTGTAACTCATCTAATGACCATATGAACTGTTATTGCCTTATTAATCTTAAGTAAATTTTAAGTTTGCCCGAAATGCTACGCATGCAAAGGGGCTTCTGGCATGTACACCTAACTATTATATTCCTTCGTACAACCATGTATCACGTCAAAATAAAATTATTATTATTATTATTATTATTATTATTATTATTATTATTATTATTATTGTTATTATTATTATTAGAAAGTTAAACATTGAAGACATCAAAAGTTAACAGATGTAAGATCAGCAATTCACTAGTTTCTTGCTGTTGTTGGCACAGGTGCAATCTTCCATGTACAAAATAAATACTTTTCAAAGGAACTTTATTGCATTTTTTATTACCTTCTCAATATAGCATGACACATTTTGATTTTAGTACATTCTACTTCTCTAAAGTTTTGTATTTTTTATGTATTTCCAACAGAAAAACTGGCTGAACAAAGACAGAGGATCTCAAAAAGCTGGACAGTTTCCTTCTACAAGTGCCAGATAAGGTAGGTTATGCTCCTGCAATACATACAACTTGGTTGACCAGGTAGTCAGCAGGGAAACCTGGTAACCTTATGCCAGGCTACAGGGGTACAAGAGCCCTTGAAACTGGTCACTGGTAAATTATTTTTGTTTATGAAAGAATTAGTCTCAATCCAGTATACACAATTTTCTCACCCCCACCCCCTTCCAGCCCCACATCACAAGACTAATCTGTAATACATCTGTGACAGGTTCCAAGGATTCTTCTACTCTCACAGCCTAGCTCCCACATTGGTTGCTTCATCAACCAGGCTGTTTCTGCTAGTAGCCTAGAGGCCCACACAATCATCACAACTAGGGATGGGACAATACTAATTTTTTTTTTTTGCCTACACCAACAACAATACAGCCTCTCCTCACTTAACAACGGAGTTCCATTCCAAAGACCACGTGAGGAGCATACTATAATGGTAGTGGGTTTGTGTCAACCATCTTTGATATTGTTTTAATGTCACCTTTGCACCATTTATAACACTTTTAGCACATTTTTAAATGTTTATACAGTAGTGTACTGTATATTGTAATAAACAGAATAGAGGAAATCAGCTCTTAATATACATTATTTAGGTATGCATACTGGTCAGAGAGCCTGTCATAAGTCTGAGTCATCGGTAAACGAGTACACTGCTAATTGAGGAGAGGCTGTATACAGTACACTACTGTAGAGACATTTTAAAATATACTAGAAATGTTATAAATGGTGCAAAGGTGGCATTAAAAAAATATCTAAAGATGGTTGACACAAATTCACTACCAGTTTAGCACAATCCTCACTTAACAACCAATTCACTTACTGACTTACTCTTAGGAACGGAACTCCATCGTTAACCCTTTGACTGTTTCGGCCGTATATACATGTCTTATGAGTCAGTGTTTCAGACGTATATATACTCAATAATTCTAGCAGCTTCAAATCAAGCAGGAGAAAGCTGGTAGGCCCACATGTGAGAAAATGGGCCTGTGTGGTAAATGTGCACTGTATAAAAAAATCCCGCAGCACACAGTGCATAATGAGAAAAAAAACTCCGACCATGTTTTTTTATTAAAACGCCAAATTTGAGGTGTATTTCTGTATTGTATTTATGGTTGTATTCTTGTTTTCTTGGTCTCAATTGATAGAATGGAAAACATGTTACAGAAATATAGATGATTTTGATTAGTTTCACGATGAAAACGACCTTGAAATTGAGCTCAAAGTAGCAGAAATGTTTGATTTTTACCAATGTTCAAGAGTAAGCAAATCACACCACACGTCCAATACACGTCAACTGGGGAGTCTAATATTCTTTCACTAGTGCACTGATATTATTTATACCATTTTTACAATAATGCAGTATTCTGCATAACAGTAAATCTTCTATTTTTTGTGAATAAAAAATCAAAATAGAAACCAAGGGTAATATAAGAGGGGCCTGAAGACATGACTAATGAACAGAGGATATGTTATTTTAGTGCCAAGAATGTCTGCATTGTTTATTCTAGATCCTATTTTGAAATTTGTGTGAAATTGGCGAAACTGCCAATTTCTGACCACTTTAATGGGTAGTTGAAATTGGTAAATGGGCAGTTTCTTGTACTCAATTGATAGAAAAAAAATGGAGTTCTAAAGAAATAGCTATGAGTTTGGTTGACTGGAACAATGGAATTGGCCGAAAATAGGGCTCAAAGTGGGCGAAATCGCCGATGAGTATATATCGCCGAGATCGCTAACTTCGCGGGAGCGTAATTCCATGAGTTTTCGATCAAATTTTGTACTTTTGGTGTCATTAGCATTGAGAAAAGATTCTCTATCATTTCATTAGAAAAAAATAATTTTTTTTTCCAAAAATTTTGCAACATAGAATGAGTTTCAGAAAAGGGCTTGTGACAGTCAAAGGGTTAAGTGAGGAGAGCTGTACCAGCATCTATGACATTTATTTCTATTAACTGTTACTACAGGGAAACACCTGACAATATGTTGTAGTGATTCCAAGGTATATACATTTCAAATTATTGAAAATACTATTATTATTTTATTATCACACTGGCCGATTCCCACCAAGGCAGGGTGGCCTGAAAAAGAAAAACTTTCACCATCATTCACTCCATCACTGTCTTGCCAGAAGGGTGCTTTACACTACAGTTTTTAAACTGCAACTTTAACACCCCTCCTTCAGAGTGCAGGCACTATACTTCCCATCTCCAGGACTCAAGTCCGGCCTGCCGGTTTCCCTGAATCCCTTCATAAATGTTACTTTGCTCACACTCCAACAGCACGTCAAGTATTAAAAACCATTTGTCTCCATTCACTCCTATCAAACACGCTCATGCATGCCTGCTGGAAGTCCAAGCCCCTCGCACACAAAACCTCCTTTACCCCCTCCCTCCAACCTTTCCTAGGCCGACCCCTACCCCGCCTTCCTTCCACTACAGACTGATACACTCTTGAAGTCATTCTGTTTCGCTCCATTCTCTCTACATGTCCGAACCACCTCAACAACCCTTCCTCAGCCCTCTGGACAACAGTTTTGGTAATCCCGCACCTCCTCCTAACTTCCAAACTACGAATTCTCTGCATTATATTCACACCACACATTGCCCTCAGACATGACATCTCCACTGCCTCCAGCCTTCTCCTCGCTGCAACATTCATCACCCATGCTTCACACCCATATAAGAGTGTTGGTAAAACTATACTCTCATACACTCCCCTCTTTGCCTCCAAGGACAAAGTTCTTTGTCTCCACAGACTCCTAAGTGCACCACTCACTCTTTTTCCCTCATCAATTCTATGATTCACCTCATCTTTCATAGACCCATCCGCTGACACGTCCACTCCCAAATATCTGAATACGTTCACCTCCTCCATACTCTCTCCCTCCAATCTGATATTCAATCTTTCATCACCTAATCTTTTTGTTATCCTCATAACCTTACTCTTTCCTGTATTCACCTTTAATTTTCTTCTTTTGCACACCCTACCAAATTCATCCACCAATCTCTGCAACTTCTCTTCAGAATCTCCCAAGAGCACAGTGTCATCAGCAAAGAGCAGCTGTGACAACTCCCACTTTGTGTGTGATTCTTTATCTTTTAACTCCACGCCTCTTGCCAAGACCCTCGCATTTACTTCTCTTACAACCCCATCTATAAATATATTAAACAACCACGGTGACATCACACATCCTTGTCTAAGGCCTACTTTTACTGGGAAAAAATTTCCCTCTTTCCTACATACTCTAACTTGAGCCTCACTATCCTTGTAAAAACTCTTCACTGCTTTCAGTAACCTACCTCCTACACCATACACTTGCAACATCTGCCACATTGCCCCCCTATCCACCCTGTCATACGCCTTTTCCAAATCCATAAATGCCACAAAGACCTCTTTAGCCTTATCTAAATACTGTTCACTTATATGTTTCACTGTAAACACCTGGTCCACACACCCCCTACCTTTCCTAAAGCCTCCTTGTTCATCTGCTATCCTATTCTCCGTCTTACTCTTAATTCTTTCAATTATAACTCTACCATACACTTTACCAGGTACACTCAACAGACTTATCCCCCTATAATTTTTGCACTCTCTTTTATCCCCTTTGCCTTTATACAAAGGAACTATGCATGCTCTCTGCCAATCCCTAGGTACCTTACCCTCTTCCATACATTTATTAAATAATTGCACCAACCACTCCAAAACTATATCCCCACCTGCTTTTAACATTTCTATCTTTATCCCATCAATCCCGGCTGCCTTACCCCCTTTCATTTTACCTACTGCCTCACGAACTTCCCCCACACTCACAACTGGCTCTTCCTCACTCCTACAAGATGTTATTCCTCCTTGTCCTATACACGAAATCACAGCTTCCCTATCTTCATCAACATTTAACAATTCCTCAAAATATTCCCTCCATCTTCCCAATACCTCTAACTCTCCATTTAATAACTCTCCTCTCCTATTTTTAACTGACAAATCCATTTGTTCTCTAGGCTTTCTTAACTTGTTAATCTCACTCCAAAACTTTTTCTTATTTTCAACAAAATTTGTTGATAACATCTCACCCACTCTCTCATTTGCTCTCTTTTTACATTGCTTCACCACTCTCTTAACCTCTCTCTTTTTCTCCATATACTCTTCCCTCCTTGCATCACTTCTACTTTGTAAAAACTTCTCATATGCTAACTTTTTCTCCCTTACTACTCTCTTTACATCATCATTCCACCAATCGCTCCTCTTCCCTCCTGCACCCACTTTCCTGTAACCACAAACTTCTGCTGAACACTCTAACACTACATTTTTAATCCTACCCCATACCTCTTCGACCCCATTGCCTATGCTCTCATTTGCCCATCTATCCTCCAATAGCTGTTTATATCTTACCCTAACTGCCTCCTCTTTTAGTTTATAAACCTTCACCTCTCTCTTCCCTGATGCTTCTATTCTCCTTGTATCCCATCTACCTTTTACTCTCAGTGTAGCTACAACTAGAAAGTGATCCGATATATCTGTGGCCCCTCTATAAACATGTACATCCTGAAGTCTACTCAGCAGTCTTTTATCTACCAATACATAATCCAACAAACTACTGTCATTTCGCCCTACATCATATCTTGTATACTTATTTATCCTCTTTTTCTTAAAATATGTATTACCTATAACTAAACCCCTTTCTATACAAAGTTCAATCAAAGGGCTACCATTATCATTTACACCTGGCACCCCAAACTTACCTACCACACCCTCTCTAAAAGTTTCTCCTACTTTAGCATTCAGGTCCCCTACCACAATTACTCTCTCACTTGGTTCAAAGGCTCCTATACATTCACTTAACATCTCCCAAAATCTCTCTCTCTCCTCTGCATTCCTCTCTTCTCCAGGTGCATACACGCTTATTATGACCCACTTCTCGCATCCAACCTTTACTTTAATCCACATAATTCTTGAATTTACACATTCATATTCTCTTTTCTCCTTCCATAACTGATCATTTAACATTACTGCTACCCCTTCCTTTGCTCTAACTCTCTCAGATACTCCAGATTTAATCCCATTTATTTCCCCCCACTGAAACTCTCCTACCCCCTTCAGCTTTGTTTCGCTTAGAGCCAGGACATCCAACTTCTTTTCATTCATAACATCAGCAATCATCTGTTTCTTGTCATCCGCACTACATCCACGCATGTATAAACAATCGTGAACAAGGAAAACATACAGCATTTGCAAAAAGACAGCTAATAAGTCATCAAGAGCTTACCTATGTAATGAGCACAAGAGCCTTAAATTCTACTTACTACATTCCATGAATTACAGATGGTGCCTAATTAGAATGAGTTCCAAACATTACTGGAAAGTAAATACAAGAGAAATACAGTACAGTCTCTCCTCACTTAACGACGAAGTTCCATTCCTAAGACCATGTCGGTAAATGAATTCGTCACAAAGTGAGGAGCATACTATAATGGTAGTGGGTTTGTGTCAACCATCTTTGATATTGTTTTAATATCACCTTTGCACCATTTATTACATTTCTGGTATACATGTACGTATTTTTAAATGTTTATACAGCAGTGTACCGTATATTGTAATAAACAGAAAAGAGGAAATCAGTTCTAATATACATCATTTAGGTATGCATATTGGTCAGAGAGCCTGTCGTAAGTCAGAGTCATCGGTATGTCACTAAGTGAGGAGAGGCTGTACATACTGTACTTACACAATTCTGTTGTTATTTAAAAGCAAGGTTTTAAGCCTCTTTAGAAGTGGAAATCCATCAAGCTTCCGGATATCATTATCACTAAAGTCGATGGTATCAAACTGGTCTAGAGTTGCACCAAGATTTTCAATAACAGGAATTTTATAACCTGAAAAATAGATAAGAGTGTTAAAAAAGAAAATAAAAATACAGTACTTGAACAATACTTGGAAATCTTTACTGAGGAAACATTTAGCAGCCAGTAGCTTCTTCAGTCCAATACAGAGGAGAAGAACATTGGAAGATGAGGAGAAGGCAGTAATCAGTCCCTCAGCCTGGAGTTGGTTGATGGACTGAACACATCGACTCCAGGCTGAGGGGCTGATTACCTCATTCTCCTCATCATCTTCCACTGTTCTTCTCTGTATTGGACTGAGGAAGCCACTGATTGGCAAAACATTACCTCAATAAAGATTGCCATTCTTCAACTTACCAGTTTTCTGAACCATTTATATCATAAAAATACATTAGCTATATATATTGAGCAAGCTGAAAGACTATCCAGTTGTAAATCGCATAAATTCAAAGTACTGTATAAAAGGTAATCCGTTTCTCCAAATAACCTCTACTATTGGAATTATAATATACAATATATATACATATCTACATTTCCCTTCAGTAACATTTTCTCCCACAAAAAAACTGTCAAGCCATGCAGAACTGTGGTCTTGAAACATAGTAATAACATGGCACTGATGCTTACATTAGAACATAAGAAGGAAGGAATACTGCAGTAGGCCTGCTAGTCCATGCTAGATAGGTCCAATTCACACCCACTTAAGGAGCACTGCAGCAGGCCTACTGGTCCAAGCTACAGGTCCAAGTCACACTCACTTAAGGAAGAAGCACTGCAACAGGTCTATTAGCCCATGCTAGGCAGGTTCAACTCACACCCACTCATGTACTTGTCTAACCTAATTTTAAAGCTACAAAAGGTTTTAGCTTCAATGATGTTACTGAATATCAAAATGGTATACAATACCGACAAGTCGGTAAGTAAGACACACAGGCAACATTTAGGCATCTTTATTCCGAATTGTTTTGCCTACACAGTAGGCTTCTTCAGTTGAGCACAGAAAGTAGGCAGCAGCAGTAGAGATGTGAAGACGATGTAATCAGTCCATCACCCTGAGAGATCACATCCCTCTTGTCAGTATTGTAAACCATTTTGTTATTCAATGTTAGATACTACAACACAATGGCATCTTGGTACAGAAGAAGAAAACACCTTGGACAACTTTTTCAAGAGAGAATGGTTGGATCTGAGAGGGATGTGATCTGTCAGTCATTACATTCTTTCTTCTACTATTCTACACCTCTCCTGCCAGCAGTATGTAAGTCTCTACACTGTTGCTTGTAGATAAATGGTTCAGAGAACCGACACATTGATAAATTAGACACATGTGCAACTTTTGGGTATCTTTATTGAGGAAATGTTTCGCCACACAGTGGCTTCATCAGTCCATACAAAGGAGAAACTTGAAGAACAGGAGAATGAGGTAATCAGTCCCTCAACCTTGAGTCGATGTGGTCAGTCCATCAAGATTGATGGACTGACCACATCGACTAAGGTTGAGGGACTGACAACCTCAAATCTACATCTTCAAGGGTGATGGACTGATTACATCATCTTCACACCTCTACTGCTCCAGCCTACTTTCTGTACTCAACTAAGAACCCTACTGTATAGGTGAAACGTTTCAGAATAAAGATGCCTAACTGCTGCCTATGTATCTTACTTACCAATGACGTTACTTGGGAGTTTGTTCCACTCATCCGTAACTTTATTACCAAACCACTGCTTTCCTATATGCTCTCTAACTCTAAAATTTTCCAACTTGAATCCATTGCTGCTATAAAACCAGATCTAACCCCAATGGAAATAAGACACTTTGACATTTTTTGGTTATCCTGGGTAATCTACACATGTGCTATTATGTATGATAATTTGTGTAACTATTTATGTGTACTAATACCTGAATAAACTTTCTCAACCTATCTTACCCCACTTAGTTTACTATTCTAATTAGTAATATTAGTATGTAAAAGAATTAAGAAACTTTCGCAACATTTAAGGATATTTATCGTGGAAACGTTTCGCCAACAAGCGTCTTCCTCGGTCGAGTACAGGCAAGAATAGTGGAAGATGAGTAGTAGATTGAAGTAATCAGTCCCTCAGCCTTAAGTCAATGTACTCACCTAGTTGAGGTTGCAGGGGTTGAGTCCAAGCTCATGGCCCCTGTGACCATAATGGAAACAAGTAAATTACTTTTTTGGGGGTTATCCTTGATAATTTACACTATGTATGATAACTGTAATTATGTGTACCTGACCCTAAATGAACTTACTTATTTTCTCTGAGGGACTGACTACCTTAAACTACTACTCATCCACTATTCTTCTCTGTACTGGACTGAGGAAGCCACATGTTGGATAAACATTTCTTTTATACACTTGTCGACATAAAGTACTAATAAGTAGCTTGTAGCAAAAATTTAAATATAAAAATTCCATTACCTCTGAGAATCAGTTCTCTATCCCGTAAAGGATTAATATGTTGTGCAGACTGAAGGATAAGTTCAGGCGTAAGTTTCACCATCTTCTCTAACTTACTAACACCAACACTTGCTGCAAAATTGTCTTTTTTTAGACAATTTTGTTAAATTTATTCTGGTAGCGGCAGCAGCAGCAGCAGCAGGAGTCCAACAAGATAAGTGAAGTTTGTTTACATCACCAGAGTCAACCAGTGTGATGGTTCTTTTCAAATTCAAATTCAAAGTTTATATTCTATAAGGATTACAATGCTGAGTTTACAGAATTTGGTTATTGTGTGGTTTACATGTAGTAAAATAATAATTACAGAGTGTACCATTAGAACACCTAGCATGGCTAGATAAGATAAGATTTCGTTCGGATTTTTAACCCCGGAGGGTTAGCCACCCAGGATAACCCAAGAAAGTCAGTGCGTCATCGAGGACTGTCTAACTTATTTCCATTGGGGTCCTTAATGTTGTCCCCCAGGATGCGACCCACACCAGTCGACTAACACCCAGGTACCTATTTGCTGCTAGGTGAACAGGACAATAGGTGTAAGGAAACGTGTCGGAATTTCCACCCGCCGGGAATCGAACCCGGGCCCTCCGTGTGTGAAGCGGGAGCTTTAGCCACCAGACCACCGGGCCATTTCGGACAGACTTAAATTAAATCTTAAGTTTAAAATATTACAAAATTATGATGAAAGTTGGTTTTTTTTTTTCGCCGGTATTCTCCCGGCCCGGGTCTTTTCCAAGTAGTGGTGACCCGGCCTTGGCTCCCTATCTGGGGAGTGTCTCGAGACTTAAGTCTCCCATGGGAGGAGGTACAAGTACCTCCTCATCTTTGGGACCAAGTGTCCCCAGGCTTAGCCACATTCCCCGCCCTCACGGGGCTCGTAGGGAGAAGCTAGGCCTCTGGTCTGCCATCTACCCCGCCTCAAAGGGGTTCATGGGGATGACAGTCTTATGAGCTGCAGATGGTAACAAGCTCAGGCTGATGAAAGTTGGTATTATGGCTAAGTGACTAAGTACTAGTTGTGAGTTTAACAATGTGAATGCTTTTGTTTTGGCACTATACATAGTTTCAGTATTGGAGTATCACAGGCCAACTTATGACTAGTTAGGATTCATTATTTTAAGATTGAGATTAATATTTCTGTTTATGGTCAAATGGGTGAGTGAGTGTAAGTGTGAACCACCAGGTGGTATTTGTGTAGTTAGTTGACAGGGTGTATCAGGGAGATAAGATGTTTTCTGATGGTAGTTTTGAAGGTGATGAATGTGTCTGCAGTTTTAGAATTTTAAGGTAGGGTGTTCCAGATTTTTAGGGCCTTCGACATACATTGAATTTTTGTAAAGGTTTAGTCGGACACGGGGAATGTCATAGAGATGTTTGTGTCTGGTGTTATGCCTGTGGGTTCTGTCACAACTAGTAATTTTAGCATACATACAGAGGTACAAAAAAATACAGGTAAGAGCAGCATGCCAAAGCCACTTGTATGCATAGCATTACAGGCTGCCTTAAAATTGACTTAAGATTAACTAAGCAATGATGAAATCAGTGATAAAACATTATTGTAAACAGATAACAATAAAGCACAAATGAGTATTACAAAGACAGGTCATATGGTTGCATTCATTGTTGTACATTCAGTAGGATGGAGTATTCTGTTAGGTAGTGTATTTAAAAAAATAACAAAGTTAGATTGGGTCTTACCTGGAGTTTACCTGGAGAGAGTTTCGGGGGTCAACGCCCCCGCGGCCCGGTCTGTGACCAGGCCTCCTGGTGGATCAGCGCCTGATCAACCAGGCTGTTGCTGCTGGCTGCACGCAAACCAACGTACGAGCCACAGCCCGGCTGATCAGGAACTGACTTTAGGTGCTTGTCCAGTGCCAGCTTGAAGACTACCAGGGGTCTGTTGGTAATCCCCCTTATGTGTGCTGGGAGGCAGTTGAACAGTCTCGGGCCCCTGACACTTATTGTATGGTCTCTTAACGTGCTAGTGACACCCCTGCTTTTCATTGGGGGGATGGTGCATCGTCTGCCAAGTCTTTTGCTTTCGTAGTGAGTGACTTTCGTGTGCAAGTTCGGTACTAGTCCCTCTAGGATTTTCCAGGTGTATATAATCATGTATCTCTCCCTCCTGCGTTCCAGGGAATACAGGTTTAGAAACCTCAAGCGCTCCCAGTAATTGAGGTGTTTTATCTCCGTTATGCGCGCCGTGAAAGTTCTCTGTACATTTTCTAGGTCGGCAATTTCACCTGCCTTGAAAGGTGCTGTTAGAGTGCAGCAATATTCCAGCCTAGATAGAACAAGTGACCTGAAGAGTGTCATCATGGGCTTGGCCTCCCTAGTTTTGAAGGTTCTCATTATCCATCCTGTCATTTTTCTAGCAGATGCAATTGATACAATGTTATGGTCCTTGAAGGTGAGATCCTCCGACATAATCACTCCCAGGTCTTTGACGTTGGTGTTTCGCTCTATTTTGTGGCCAGAATTTGTTTTGTACTCTGATGAAGATTTAATTTCCTCATGTTTACCATATCTGAGTAATTGAAATTTCTCATCGTTGAACTTCATATTGTTTTCTGCAGCCCACTGAAAGATTTGGTTGATGTCCGCCTGGAGCCTTGCAGTGTCTGCAATGGAAGACACTGTCATGCAGATTCGGGTGTCATCTGCAAAGGAAGACACGGTGCTGTGGCTGACATCCTTGTCTATGTCGGATATGAGGATGAGGAACAAGATGGGAGCTAGTACTGTGCCTTGTGGAACAGAGCTTTTCACCGTAGCTGCCTCGGACTTTACTCTGTTGACGACTACTCTCTGTGTTCTGTTAGTGAGGAAATTATAGATCCATCGACCGACTTTTCCTGTTATTCCTTTAGCGCGCATTTTGTGCGCTATTACGCCATGGTCACACTTGTCGAAGGCTTTTGCAAAGTCTGTATATATTACATCTGCATTCTTTTTGTCTTCTAGTGCATTTAGGACCTTGTCGTAGTGATCCAGTAGTTGAGACAGACAGGAGCGACCTGTTCTAAACCCATGTTGCCCTGGGTTGTGTAACTGATGGGTTTCTAGATGGGTGGTGATCTTGCTTCTTAGGACCCTTTCAAAGATTTTTATGATATGGGATGTTAGTGCTATTGGTCTGTAGTTCTTTGCTGTTGCTTTACTGCCCCCTTTGTGGAGTGGGGCTATGTCTGTTGTTTTTAGTAACTGAGGGACGACCCCCGTGTCCATGCTCCCTCTCCATAGGATGGAAAAGGCTCGTGATAGGGGCTTCTTGCAGTTCTTGATGAACACAGAGTTCCATGAGTCTGGCCCTGGGGCAGAGTGCATGGGCATGTCATTTATCGCCTGTTCGAAGTCATTTGGCGTCAGGATAACATCGGATAGGCTTGTGTTAATCAAATTTTGTGGCTCTCTCATAAAAAATTCATTTTGATCTTCGACTCTCAGTCTGGTTAGCGGCTTGCTAAAAACTGAGTCATATTGGGACTTGAGTAGCTCACTCATTTCCTTGTTGTCATCTGTGTAGGACCCATCTTGTTTAAGTAGGGGCCCAATACTGGACGTTGTTCTCGATTTTGATTTGGCATAGGAGAAGAAATACTTTGGGTTTCTTTCGATTTCATTTATGGCTTTTAGTTCTTCCCGCGATTCCTGACTCCTAAAGGATTCTTTTAGCTTAAGTTCGATGCTTGCTATTTCTCTGACCAGTGTCTCCCTGCGCATTTCAGATATATTGACCTCTTTTAGCCGCTCTGTTATTCTTTTCCGTCGCCTGTAAAGGGAGCGCCTGTCTCTTTCTATTTTACATCTACTCCTCCTTTTTCTTAGAGGAATAAGCCTTGTGCATACATCGAGTGCCACCGAGTTAATCTGTTCTAGGCATAAGTTTGGGTCTGTGTTGCTTAGTATATCTTCCCAGCTTATATCGGTTAGGACTTGGTTTACTTGGTCCCACTTTATGTTTTTGTTATTGAAGTTGAATTTGGTGAATGCTCCCTCGTGACTAGTCTCATTTTGTCGGTCTGGGGCTCCACGCATACATGTCTGAACCTCAATTATGTTGTGATCTGAGTATATTGTTTTTGATATGGTGACATTTCTTATCAGATCATCATTGTTAGTGAAGATGAGGTCTAGTGTATTCTCCAGTCTAGTAGGCTCTATTATTTGCTGGTTTAAATTGAATTTTGTGCAGAGATTTAAAAGCTCGTGTGAGTGTGAGTTTTCATCAGAGCTGCCTCCTGGTGTTATTACTGCAACAATATTATTTGCTATATTCCTCCATTTTAGGTGCCTTAAGTTGAAATCCCCCAGGAGCAAGATGTTGGGTGCAGGAGCTGGAAGATTTTCCAGACAGTGGTCAATTTTTAACAGCTGTTCCTGGAATTGCTGGGATGTTGCATCCGGAGGCTTGTAGACTACCACAATGACTAGGTTTTGGTTCTCGACCTTTACTGCTAAAACTTCCACTACGTCATTTGAGGCATTAAGCAGTTCTGTGCAAACAAGTGACTCTGCAATGTACAGGCCAACCCCCCCCTTTTGCCTGTTCACTCTGTCACATCTGTATAGGTTGTAACCTGGGATCCATATTTCGTTGTCCAAGTGATCCTTTATGTGGGTCTCAGTGAAAGCCGCGAACATTGCCTTTGCCTCTGCAAGCAGTCCACGGATGAAAGGTATTTTGTTGTTTGTTGCTGGCTTTAGACCCTGTATATTTGCAAAGAAGAATGTTATCGGACTGGTGGTATTGTTGGTACTGGGGGGGGATTTTTTTTCCGGCATTAGTATCTGTATCTGTTGGTTTGGAGTGGAGGCCATCGACTGTGGTTCCACTCCAGGAATGACTGGATTTGGTGTACGATTTCTGCCATTTCCTGCCAGTTTTTTTTCCTTCCTGGCACTAAAAAACCTCTCCCTCTTGAGTGGCTGTGGCTACCCAGGTTTTCCCATGGCCTGGATGTTTTGTATCTTTTTGTCCCCTTTAGATGGTATGCCTGGCAATTTAAGTTATAGCACAGTCTTTCCTGTACTGAAGAGGTACACATTTCAGGGTGAAAAAGCTTACAGGAAGGGAGTTTGCATTTTCCTGTTGTCATATGGGCATGACATTTTCTAGGGTGGTCATAGTTGCATGTCCCATCTGTTTTTCCAGATTTCCCATGCCAGCAGATACCAAGTGCATAGTATGTGCACAGGCTTGGTTTCCGTTTGCCTTGGGTTTCTGTGACTGTATTCCCTGTTGGTGCATGTTTCCCTGTCTTACTCCTATCCTCCCTAGCACCAACAATGGAGCTCCCACCAGTCTTAGGTCTTAGGTTTAACATTTGTGTGATATAATTGTGAGTAACATTTAGGATATACAATTTATAAGGTTCAGTTATTCAGTATTTATTTGGTTTTGGGTGAGTAAGTGATCTTTGAGAAGAGACTTGAATTTATAAACAGGTAGTGTTTCTTTTATATTTACAGGTAATGAATTCCAGATTTTAGGGCCTTTTATGTGCATTGAGTTTTTGCATAGCGTGAGATGGACACGAGGAACATCAAAGAGTGATCTGTGCCTTGTGTTATGGTCATGTGTTCTGTTGAGGTTGGCAAGGAGATGTTTGAGGGGAGGGTTAATATCAGAGTTAAGTGTTCTATGTATGTAATAGGTGCAGTAATAAGTATGGATGTTTTGTATGGTGAGTAGGTTGAGTGTTTTGAATATTGATGGAGTGTGCTGCCTGTAGTGGGAATTTGTTATCATTCTAACTGCAGCCTTTTGTTGGGTAATTAGTGGTCTGAGATGGTTAATTGTTGTTGAGCCCCATGCACAAATTCCATAGGTGAGATAGGGGTAAATAAGAGAGTGATACAGGGCCAGGAGGGCTGACTGTGGAACATAGTACCGTATCTTCGATAGTATGCCTACAGTCTTGGAAATTTTCTTAGAAATTTGTTGTATATGTGTATGAAATTTGAGTCTATTATCAAGGTGGATTCCTAAGAATTTTCCCTCTGTTAGCTTTGTGATAGGTGATCCATCCGTTTATCATTATGTTAAGAGGGACATCTGTAGCTCTGTTACCAAACTGAATGAAGTAGGTTTTGTCAATGTTTATTGTAAGTTTGTTAGTCCTCATCCAGGTAGATATTTTCTGTAATTCGGTGTTTACAGTATTGGCTAGCGTGACTGGGCTCAGGTGAGAGAAGACATATGTAGTGTCATCTGCAAAAAGTGTGGGTTTGAGTAATTGCGAAGCATTTGGTAGGTCATTTATGTATAGGAGAAAGAGAAGAGGGCCAAGGACACTTCCCTGTGGGACACCAACTGTAATTGGTTGAACGGAAGAGCTTGCCCCATTTGCGTACACATATTGGCTTCTGTTTGCTGAGGTATGACTTGAGGTAGTTGAGGGAGTGCCCTCTAATACCATAATGTGACAATTTTACGTGGAGCAAGTCATGGTCAACTGTATCAAAAGCTTTACGTAAGTCAATGAAGATCCCCAGTGGGACTTCTTTTTTCTCTATTGCAGTGTATATATGTTCTAGCATGTGTATAATAGCATCATTAGTATTTTTATTAGGCCTGAATCCAAATTGGCAGGGGTTGAGAATGTTTTGGGAGATGAGGTAGGAGTAGATTCGTTTATGAATTAATTTTTCGAAGATTTTTGAGAGAGGGTGTAAATTGGATATTGGCCTATAGTTATTCAACTCTGTTTGGTCTCCTCCTTTATGGATCGGGGTGACCCTTGCTATTTTGAGAGCTGTAGGGAAGGTGGAGGATTCAATGGATTTGTTAGTGTTGCAATGATTGGTGATAGTACTTGTGGCACTTTTTTGTATATAAAGGGTGGTAAGGTATTTAAATCTCCTGCCTTGTTTTTTAGTGCGTTGATAATAAGGGAGACTTCGTATGGGTTAGTCGGAGCTAGGAACAGTGTGTTCGGGTAGTTGCCAGTGAGGTAGTCATTTGGTGGGGTATCTGAGCTTGGGATTTTATTGGCAAGGTTTTGTCCTATAGTGGAGAAGAAATCATTGAGTCTGTTTGCTGTTTCTGTTGGTGGGAGTTGGGGTTCATCTGATTTTGCTAATTTTATTTCGCTATTTCGTGATATCTTTTTTGTTCCCAGAATTTCTGATAGGGTCTTCCAGGTCTTTTTTATATCACCTCGTAAGTTGGATAATCTGTTCTCATAATACAATTTTTTTGCCCTTCTTATCAGGCTGGTTAGGATTGACGAGTAATGTTTTGTTTGGTCTCTGGTTATGTGACCCATTCTGTACTGTTTTTCATATTGGTGTTTTGTATTTATGGATTTGAGAATGCTGGGTGTTAGCCAGGGACTGTTCAGTCTCTTAGCTGTCATCTGTTTAGTTTTTTTTAGGGCAGTGCTTGTTATAGAGGTATTGGGTCTTTTTTAGAAAATTATTAAAACATTCGTCAATATCTGTATAGATTTCTAGCTCAGTGTGCCAGTCAATGTTTGTTACTGCTGCTGTGAAGTTATTAATGGCTGCCTCATTGTGAAGTCTGAAGGTGACTTTAGTAGTGTCTTGGGGTATTTTACCAAGAGTTGTTATGAGGAAAGTAGGGTAGTGGTTGTTGTGATAGAAACACAGGCCTTATCTCTAGGCTTTATTGAACATAGAATCTTCATAGTACTTCTGCAACAACAAAATATAATGACTAGTACATCTAATAATAGCTTCTACAGGGATGGTGATGTCTTGCATATGTCAAGAGAAAAGTTATAACTACAGGCCACATATTTAAACTCACCATGTAATCTGCATCGCTGATAAATGGATTAAGTAGGAGAGAATCACACACCATGTGTTGGTGCCCATGACACACACCAAACTGTTGTTGTTGTTAAGGGCCCCTAGAGGTGGTGCAGTATTATCCTGCTGCTGCTCCCCACAGGACCAGTATCACTACAATCTCCCCCTTCTAAAATATCAGAGACAGTAATCTCCCAAACTGTTAGGTGGGCGACATACACGTCCCGACCTTCGTAGCCCTTGAGCCTCTTCACCAGGTTCGATATTTTCCAGCGGGGTTTGATTAACTGCTGGAGCAGAATCCTCTATTTCCATAGGGGTAGTCTCAAGGGGCTTTCCAGGAGAAAACGAAGCATCTTTCACATCTATTGGTGTATCTTGAGATTCCACACTAATAGGGATTTCAACTGGGGCTAAATGTCTTGTAGATACTGTAGTCTCTTCACCATTTTGGTAGCGAATGTGGGCGTAATGTGGATTAGCTTGCAGGAGCTCTACCTCTTCCACTAAAGGATCCGTCTTGTTCATCCTACTGTGACTCTTCAGGAGAACGGGTCCAGGATGACATAACCAAGTGGGCACGGAGGCTCCCGTAGAGGAACGACGTGAATAGTTGAGGAGTCTTTCATGAGGGGTTGCATTAGTAGCTGTGCACAGCAGTGATCTAATAGAGTGAAGAGCATCAGGTAGGACAGTTTGCCAGTGTTGAACAGGTAGATTGCGCGACTTTAATGTCATTGTAACTGCCTTTCATATAGTACCATTGAACCGCTCCACTTGACCATTGCCTTGAGGGTTGTAGCTTGTTGTTCTGCTGCAGGCAATACCTTTGCTAGCCAAAAACTCCTGAAGTTCGTTACTCATGAACGAGGATCCCCTGTCTGAATGGATATAAGCTGGCATACCAAAAATAGAGAACAACTGTGAAAGACAACTAATAACAGTTGAAGCAGCCATATTTGCACAGGGGAATACAAAGGGAAACCTTGAATATTCATCTACTATGTTAAGGAAATACCTATTCTGATTTGTGCTTGGTAGAGGTCCTTTGAAATCTATATTCAATCTTTCGAAAGGCTGGGTGGATTTTATGAGATGAGTCTTCTCTGGCTGATGAAAGTTTGGCTTGCACTCTGCACATACTCTGCATGCTCTGATCACTTGTCGCACATCTTCCACTGAGTAGGGCATGTTCTTTGATTTGACAAAATGGTACAGGCGTGTAACTCCTGGGTGACACAAAGCCTTGTGGAGAGCTGAGAGTGATTGCAAATCATGACATGCTGCTCCACAGTGGGACCTAGAGAATGCATCAGGTGAGATGTTCTCTTGACCCGGTCGGTACAGAATATCAAAGTCATAACACGATAGTTCCATCCTCCAGCGTAATATCTTGTCATTCTTTATCTTACTTTTGTGCCTCTTGTCGAACATATACATCACGGACCGTTGGTCAGTCCTTATGGTGAAATGTCTACCAGTTAAATAATGCCTCCAGTGGCGAACTGCTTCTATGATGGCCTGGGCTTCCTTTTCTACAGCAGCATAACATTTCTCTGATCCTTGAAAAGTTCTCGAAAAGAAGGCTACTGGTCGTCCTGCCTGAGATAAGACTGCAGCAATGGCAATGTCAGATGCATCCGTTTCCACTTCGAATGGTAGGGACTCATCAATGGCTTGAACTACTGAGTTTTCAATGTCCTGTTTGAGAGTATGGAAAGCGGCTTCTGCTTCCTTTGTCACAGGAAATGTGGTAGCACTCAATGGGCGGACTTTACTTGAATAGTTGTAGATCCATTGTGAGTAATAAGCAAAGAGACCAAGAGTTCTTCGGAGTGACTTTTTGTCTTGAGGCATTGGAAGTTCCCGTAGAGGTCGTAGTCGTTCAGGGTCTGGGAATATTGAACCTCCTTCCACTACATAACCAAGGATGCTAAGCCTTTTAGTTGAAAAAGTGCACTTTTCCTCATTGTAACTGATATTTTTCTTCTTGGCGGCTTCCAAAAACTTATCAAGGTTTGCATCATGTTCCTCCTGGGTCTTGCCACAAATGGTAACATTATCTAAATACGCGTAGGTTCCCATGAGTTGCTCTTCCTGAATGAGTGAATCCATAATTCGTTGGAAGCAGGCTACCCCATTGGTGACTCCAAAAGGGACTCTGGTAAACTGATACAGGCCATCACTAGCCTGAAACGCTGTGTATGGTTTATCTTCATTCCTTATAGGGACTTGATGATAGGCACTCTGCAGATCAATTGTGCTAAACACGTAGTACTGAGCAATTTTGTTCACTGTATCGTCAATTCGAGGTAGAGGGTACCCATCAAGAAGTGTAAATTTGTTGATTGTCTCAGAGTAATCGATAGCCAGTCTCCGTTTCCTATAACCATCTTTAACAACAACAACCTGTGCACGCCAAGGGGAATCACTCGGTTCTATAATACCCTCCTTCAGCAGCCTCTGAGTTTCTTTCTCAATGAACATCCGATCCTCATAAGAATAGCGGCGTGACTTAGCTGATATAGGATGGCAATCCGCGGTAAGATTTGCAAACAGCTTTGGTGGGTCTACCCTTAAAGTGCTAAGTCCACAGACAACAAGAGGAGGCAGTTCACCTCCATATGTTAAGGTGACACTACCATGCAGCTTCTGAAAGTCCTGACCAAGGATAACATCAGAGCACAGTTGTGGCAGAATAGCTAAATGTACATCTTGATAATCCTTTCCATTAACTCTGAGATTTACCTTACAAAACCCTAAGGTCTGAATAGAGAGAGATGTTGATGCCATGGAAACGGTACCTGATGAGTGATGTAGAGTCAAGGAGAGCCGTTTAACTAAGTCAAGGTTGATGAAACTCTCTGAGCTGCCACTATCAATAAGACCATCTACTTCTGTTCCTTTGATGAATACTTTCACAACTGCCTTTGACAGTGAATTTGGAGTAGCCGCAGAAGTCACTGTTGCTAGAGTCGCATGATCACTGGAATGTGTGGAGGCACTAGCTCTTGTTGATGCATTAGCACGACATACTTTAGCAAAGTGACCTTTCTTGTGGCATTTACGGCACATTGCTTCACGAGCAGGACACTTTGGACGTGGATGTCTTGAAAAACCACAAAAGAAACACACCATACCTGCTGCTGCTGTCACTGAGGCAGGTTCCACAGTAACTTCATTGCAAGAGTCTTGGTCAGGAATTGCAGCACTTACCACTCGAGAAGGCTGAGTGGTACTGTATACTTCAGAATTCTTCTGGGCTGAATCTAGAGCTCTTGCCTGGTCAAAGGCAGCGGCTAAGTCGAGAGTTTTATTCTCCAATAAACGCTGCCTTATTATTGGTGATTGCAGGCCACTGATAAAAGCATCCCTGATGGACTCTTCACAATACTGAGCAGCTGTCACTGCTTGGAAGTGACAGTCCTTACCTAAAATTTTCAGTGCTTGAAAGTATTCCTCTAAGGATTCATCAATCTGCTGGCGGCGAGTTGCAAGGCGATAGCGTGCAAAGATTTCATTTGTAGGTTTAATATACTGAGACTTGAGGGTTTTGATAGCATCTTCGTAGGTATTACACTCAGAAATAGCCTCATATATCTTAGGTGACACAAAATTGATGAGCAGACTTAGTTTATCTAGATCTTCTTTAGGAAGGGCTCCCAAGAAGTTTTCGAAAGTCTTAAACCAGTGCTTCCATTCCTGAGCAGCCGTTGATAAGCTGGGGTCACAGTCTAGCCTCTCAGGTTTCAGTAAACGCTCCATGTTGTGATGTAGTCTAGCGCAGGATCACCACCAGGTAGCCCAGGATTCTATGTTCAATAAATTGTTGTGATAGAAACACAGGCCTTATCTCTAGGCTTTATTGAACATAGAATCTTCATAGTACTTCTGCAACAACAAAATATAATGACTAGTACATCTAATAATAGCTTCTACAGGGATGGTGATGTCTTGCATATGTCAAGAGAAAAGTTATAACTACAGGCCACATATTTAAACTCACCATGTAATCTGCATCGCTGATAAATGGATTAAGTAGGAGAGAATCACACACCATGTGTTGGTGCCCATGACACACACCAAACTGTTGTTGTTGTTAAGGGCCCCTAGAGGTGGTGCAGTATTATCCTGCTGCTGCTCCCCACAGGACCAGTATCACTACAGTGGTCTGTGGTATTATCTGTGATTATGCCTGATTTTAAAGGGGATATGGTGTTGGTCCAGATGTGGTCAAGTAGGGAAACACTAGTCTCCGTAACTCTTGTAGGTTTTGTTACTGTTGGTAGCAACATGCAGTTACTCATTGTGTTTGTGAATTCAGTAACGTGTGGGTCCTGGTCTTGCAGGAGATTTATATTGAAGTCACCTGAGAGTAGTAAGTGATCTTTGTTCATGCGTGCATCAGTTATCATACTTCCTAGGTTTTGACTAAATTGACTATCAAGAAAGCGTTTTAGGTCAAGCTTAATATTGGAGTTTAAGGTCCTGTAGATGTAGATTGCACAGTAGTAAGTGTGGATGTACTGAACAGGGAGTAAGTTTAGATCTATGAAGAGTGGGAGGGGGGGGGGGTGTTGCCAGGGATGGGATTTAGTGATTATTCTTACTGCAGCTTTTTGTTGGGTTATTATTGGCTTTAGGTGTGTTGCTGCAGTTGATCCCCAAGCACAGATAGCATAGGTGAGGTATGGATATATAAGTGAGTGGTATAGTGTGAGAAGGGCAGTTTGCGGCACGTAGTATCGTATCTTGGAGAGGATCCCAACCGTTTTGGATACTTTTTTTGTTATGTGTTGGATAAGGGTGCTGAAGTTCAGGTTGTTGTAGGCCTAGGAATTTGCCCTCATTATGCCTGGCAATTAGAGTGTTGTCGATC
The DNA here is from genome assembly GCF_038502225.1 of Cherax quadricarinatus. Lineage (NCBI taxonomy): Eukaryota > Metazoa > Arthropoda > Malacostraca > Decapoda > Parastacidae > Cherax > Cherax quadricarinatus. Next base: position 11,879,544 of record NC_091377.1, on the reverse strand, counting down.
TTAATGTTAATTTGCGTATCTCCTGCTCTGCTACCAAACATAATGTAGTAGGTTTTGTCAGTGTTAAGCCTAAGTTTATTGGCTGTCATCCAAGTCGATATTTTGATCAGCTCCTCATTAACAATGGTGTTGAGGGTGGCAAGATTAGGGTGAGAGATGACATAAGTCGTGTCGTCAGCAAAGAGAATGGGGTTCAGGTGTTGAGATACGTTTGGAAGATCATTGATGTATATGAGGAAGAGCAGGGGACCAAGGACACTTCCCTGCGGAACTCCAGTATCAAGTGGCTGTGTTGTTGATGCTGTGTCTTTAATGGTGACATACTGATACCTATTAGTAAGGTAAGATTTGAAATATGCAAGCGCATGGCCTCTTATACCATAATGGTCAAGTTTGTGGAGTAGGATGCCGTGGTCTACTGTGTCAAAAGCTTTTCTTAGGTCAATAAAAATTCCTAGTGGATATTCCTTATTTTCCAATGCTGTGTAAAGCAGATCTAGCATTTTTATGATTGCATCGTTAGTGCTTTTATTTTTCCTGAATCCAAATTGGCAGGGGTTGAGTATGTTTTGTGCCGTAATAAATGAATATAGTCTCCTGTGCACGAGTTTCTCAAAGATTTTGGATACCAATGGTAAGTTTGATATTGGCCTATAGTTGTTTAAATCTGTAGGGTCACCACCTTTATGTATTGGTGTAACCCTTGCCGTCTTGAGTAGTTTCGGGAAGGTGCTAGTTTCTAGTGACTTGTTAAATAGTAATGAGATAGCATGCGAGAGGACATGGGCCGCTCTCTTGTACAATAATGGTGGGACATGAGACAGATTCCCTGAGTTATTTTTAAGTGACTTTATAATCTCGGTGACTTCCGTGGGCTCAGTTGGAGCAAGATAGAAGGAATTTTGGAAATTCCCATCTAGGTAGTCCCCGGCATGGGCACTGGTGCGTGGGATTTTATTGGCGAGATTAGAACCTATGGGTGAGAAGAAGTCGTTTATCTTGTTAGCTGTGTCAGTGGGATGTAGTGGTGTAGTGGTGACTTCAATATCTGTTTTCAGCAGCAAAATAACGGGCTATGCAAAAGGTATAAGCAAATTCTAGGTTTAAATAGTTACACTCGACTAATTAATACACCAACCAGGATCACATAGTTCTCAGCCACCCTAATTGACCACATACTTTGTAACCGCTCTGAGAACATTAGTCAGTCAGGCGTCATTACCACAGGTCTTAGTGATCATTTCATTATTTACTGCACCAGGAAAATCACTAGGGATAGGATAGGCCTACACAGGACAATAAAAATGAGGTCAACTAGAAACTACAGTAAAGAAACACAGGTAAATAGGCTACACAATTGTGACTGGACAGAGATAACAAGTTGCACGGACGTAAATGATGTCTGGGAAAATTTCAAAACAATGTTCACTACCATCCTTGATAATATTGCACCAGTTTAAGAGGTTAAGATTAAACGAAAAACTGAACCCTGGATGACTACTGAGATATTAGATAATATGAAATTCAGAGACCAGCTGCTAAAAAGATTTAAAGCAAACAGACAGGATATGGGAGGGCTAAATGAATTCCAAAGGTGAGGAACAGAGTACAGAGACTTATAAAAGGAGCAAAGGCAAAGCACTATTGCTCAAAAATTGAAGAGTATAAGCATAACCCCTGAAAACTCTAGCAACAACTAAAACAGTTGGGGTATAGCCATAAACCAGTAGATAAGTCTAACATAGTACTCACTATCGATAATGAGGTATGCCACGAAACATCTAAGGTGGCAAATTGCTTTAATTCCTACTGCACATCTGTTGCATCAACACTAGTAAGTAAACTACCAGCTGCATCAAATACCTTTAACACAGACTCTGATAAGTTTTAAACATACTATACCAATAAAGGGGTAACCCCAAACAGTTGTCAGCTAGTAAGTGTATCTCATGATTTTATTCAAAAAGAACTAAGCAGGTTAAACCCAACTAAGAGCACTAGCCCTCATAACATCCCGTGTAAGTTCCTAAAAGATGGTGCTTCTGAACTGTCAATCCCTATTGCTCACATAATAAATTTGTCAATCACCACTAATACCGTACCGGAGGGGTTCAAGGAGGCCAGAATTACTCCCATCTTCAAGAAAAATAGTAGGTCTGATGTAAGCAACTATAGGCCTGTTAATATACTCAATGTAATATCCATAATTCTAGAGAGGGCGGTGTACTGTCAAGTAGTTAAGTACCTTAATGACAACAACATTCTCCATAGCTATCAGTCGGGCTTTAGAAGATCTTACTCAACCGACACCTCCCTAATTAATCTGATGGATTACCTGAGAACTGAAATGTCGATGAGGAACCTCATAGGTATGGTAACCTTAGACCTGCAAAAGGCCTTCGATACTGTCAACCACAATATATTATGTAAGAAACTTCAAGCTATCGGTATAGGTTCTGTAGACTGGTTTAAGTCCTACCTTAGCAACAGGAGACAAATTGTCAAAATCAACAAAACGGAATCAGAACCCCTGCCGATAACATGTGGAGTTCCCCAAGGTAGTATTCTGGGTCCCTTATTATTCTTATGTTTGTCAATGACATGCCTATCGGTGTCAAGTGCAAACTCCTACTGTATGCAGATGACAGTGCTCTGTTAGTGTCAGGTAAAGACCCACAAGATATAACTAATGTTTTAACGCTGGAACTGGAGTCCTGCAGCAAATGGTTAGTAGACAACAAACTATCATTACACCTCGGGAAAACTGAAGCCATTCTCTTTGGCACCAAACATAAACTGAGAAGGGTAAATAATTTTAATGTCCAGTGTAATGGGGAGCCCATTACTTCAGTTTCCTAAGTAAAATATCTGGGAATCCCCTCTGACCCATGCATGTCAGGAGAACTGATAGGGAACAGTGTAGTAAAGAAAGTGAATGTCAGACAGAAGTTCTTGTACAGACAAGCACAGTGTCTACCTACTGAGGCTCGCAGGACACTATGTCTACCTCTTATACACTGTTATATGGACTACGCTTGATCTTCATGGTACTCTGCCTTGACAAAATAACTGAAAGATAGACTGCAAATCACCCAGAACAAAATGGTAAGATTCAGTCTTAATGACTCTCGTGTAGTAGTCTTAATGACCCTCGTGTAGTAGTCTTAATGGCTCTCGTGTAGTAGTCTTAATGACTCTCGTGTAGTAGTCTTAATGACCCTCGTGTAGTAGTCTTAATGACTCTCGTGTAGTAGTCTTAATGACTCTCGTGTAGTAGTCTTAATGACCCTCGTGTAGTAGTCTTAATTACTCTCGTGTAGTAGTCTTAATGACCCTCGTGTAGTAGTCTTAATTACTCTCGTGTAGTAGTCTTAATGACCCTCGTGTAGTAGTCTTAATTACTCTCGTGTAGTAGTCTTAATGACCCTCGTGTAGTAGTCTTAATTACTCTCGTGTAGTAGTCTTAATTACTCTCGTGTAGTAGTCTTAATTACTCTCGTGTAGTAGTCTTAATTACTCTCGTGTAGTAGTCTTAATGACTCTCGTGTAGTAGTCTTAATGACTCTCGTGTAGTAGTCTTAATTACTCTCGTGTAGTAGTCTTAATGACCCTCGTGTAGTAGTCTTAATGACTCTCGTGTAGTAGTCTTAATGACCCTCGTGTAGTAGTCTTAATGACCCTCGTGTAGTATTCTTAATGACCCTCGTGTAGTAGTCTTAATTACTCTCGTGTAGTAGTCTTAATGACTCTCGTGTAGTAGTCTTAATGACCCTCGTGTAGTAGTCTTAATTACTCTCGTGTAGTAGTCTTAATGACTCTCGTGTAGTAGTCTTAATGACCCTCGTGTAGTAGTCTTAATGACTCTCGTGTAGTAGTCTTAATGACCCTCGTGTAGTAGTCTTAATGATCCTCGTGTAGTAGTCTTAATGACTCTCGTGTAGTAGTCTTAATGACCCTCGTGTAGTAGTCTTAATGACCCTCGTGTAGTAGTCTTAATGACTCTCGTGTAGTAGTCTTAATGACTCTCGTGTAGTAGTCTTAATGACTCTCGTGTAGTAGTCTTAATGACCCTCGTGTAGTAGTCTTAATGACCCTCGTGTAGTAGTCTTAATGACTCTCGTGTAGTAGTCTTAATGACTCTCGTGTAGTAGTCTTAATGACCCTCGTGTAGTAGTCTTAATGACCCTCGTGTAGTAGTCTTAATGACCCTCGTGTAGTAGTCTTAATGACCCTCGTGTAGTAGTCTTAAAGACTCTCGTGTAGTAGTCTTAATGACTCTCGTGTAGTAGTCTTAATGACCCTCGTGTAGTAGTCTTAATGACCCTCGTGTAGTAGTCTTAATGACTCTCGTGTAGTAGTCTTAATGACTCTCGTGTAGTAGTCTTAATGACTCTCGTGTAGTAGTCTTAATGACCCTCGTGTAGTAGTCTTAATGACCCTCGTGTAGTAGTCTTAATGACCCTCGTGTAGTAGTCTTAATGACCCTCGTGTAGTAGTCATAATGACTCTCGTGTAGTAGTCTTAATGACTCTCGTGTAGTAGTCTTAATGACTCTCGTGTAGTAGTCTTAATGACTCTCGTGTAGTAGTCTTAATGACTCTCGTGTAGTAGTCTTAATGACCCTCGTGTAGTAGTCTTAATGACCCTCGTGTAGTAGTCTTAATGACCCTCGTGTAGTAGTCTTAATGACCATCGTGTAGTAGTCTTAATGACTCTCGTGTAGTAGTCTTAATGACCCTCGTGTAGTAGTCTTAATGACCCTTGTGTAGTAGTCTTAATGACTCTCGTGTAGTAGTCTTAATGACCCTTGTGTAGTAGTCTTAATGACTCTCGTGTAGTAGTCTTAATGACTCTCGTGTAGTAGTCTTAATGAGCCTCGTGTAGTAGTTTACCTGGAGTTTACCTGGAGAGTGTTTCGGGGGTCAACGCCCCCGCGGCCCGGTCTGTGACCAGGCCTCCTGGTGGATCAGCGCCTGATCAACCAGGCTGTTGCTGCTGGCTGCACGCAAACCAACGTACGAGCCACAGCCCGGCTGATCAGGAACTGCCTTTAGGTGCTTGTCCAGTGCCAGCTTGAAGACTGCCAGGGGTCTGTTGGTAATCCCCCTTATGTGTGCTGGGAGGCAGTTGAACAGTCTCGGTCCCCTGACACTTATTGTATGGTCTCTTAACGTGCTAGTGACACCCCTGCTTTTCATTGGGGGGATGGTGCATCGTCTGCCAAGTCTTTTGCTTTCGTAGTGAGTGATTTTCGTGTGCAAGTTCGGTACTAGTCCCTCTAGGATTTTCCAGGTGTATATAATCATGTATCTCTCCCTCCTGCGTTCCAGGGAATACAGGTTTAGAAACCTCAAGCGCTCCCAGTAATTGAGGTGTTTTATCTCCGTTATGCGCGCCGTGAAAGTTCTCTGTACATTTTCTAGGTCGGCAATTTCACCTGCCTTGAAAGGTGCTGTTAGAGTGCAGCAATATTCCAGCCTAGATAGAACAAGTGACCTGAAGAGTGTCATCATGGGCTTGGCCTCCCTAGTTTTGAAGGTTCTCATTATCCATCCTGTCATTTTTCTAGCAGATGCGATTGATACAATGTTATGGTCCTTGAAGGTGAGATCCTCCGACATAATCACTCCCAGGTCTTTGACGTTGGTGTTTCGCTCTATTTTGTGGCCAGAATTTGTTTTGTACTCTGATGAAGATTTAATTTCCTCATGTTTACCATATCTGAGTAATTGAAATTTCTCATCGTTGAACTTCATATTGTTTTCTGCAGCCCACTGAAAGATTTGGTTGATGTCCGCCTGGAGCCTTGCAGTGTCTGCAATGGAAGACACTGTCATGCAGATTCGGGTGTCATCTGCAAAGGAAGACACGGTGCTGTGGCTGACATCCTTGTCTATGTCGGATATGAGGATGAGGAACAAGATGGGAGCTAGTACTGTGCCTTGTGGAACAGAGCTTTTCACCGTAGCTGCCTCGGACTTTACTCTGTTGACGACTACTCTCTGTGTTCTGTTAGTGAGGAAATTATAGATCCATCGACCAACTTTTCCTGTTATTCCTTTAGCGCGCATTTTGTGCGCTATTACGCCATGGTCACACTTGTCGAAGGCTTTTGCAAAGTCTGTATATATTACATCTGCGTTCTTTTTGTCTTCTAGTGCATTTAGGACCTTGTCGTAGTGATCCAGTAGTTGAGACAGACAGGAGCGACATGTTCTAAACCCATGTTGCCCTGGGTTGTGTAACTGATGGGTTTCTAGATGGGTGGTGATCTTGCTTCTTAGGACCCTTTCAAAGATTTTTATGATATGGGATGTTAGTGCTATTGGTCTGTAGTTCTTTGCTGTTGCTTTACTGCCCCCTTTGTGGAGTGGGGCTATGTCTGTTGTTTTTAGTAACTGAGGGACGACCCCCGTGTCCATGCTCCCTCTCCATAGGATGGAAAAGGCTCGTGATAGGGGCTTCTTGCAGTTCTTGATGAACACAGAGTTCCATGAGTCTGGCCCTGGGGCAGAGTGCATGGGCATGTCATTTATCGCCTGTTCGAAGTCATTTGGCGTCAGGATAACATCGGATAGGCTTGTGTTAATCAAATTTTGTGGCTCTCTCATAAAAAATTCATTTTGATCTTCGACTCTCAGTCTGGTTAGCGGCTTGCTAAAAACTGAGTCATATTGGGACTTGAGTAGCTCACTCATTTCCTTGCTGTCATCTGTGTAGGACCCATCTTGTTTAAGTAGGGGCCCAATACTGGACGTTGTTCTCGATTTTGATTTGGCATAGGAGAAGAAATACTTTGGGTTTCTTTCGATTTCATTTATGGCTTTTAGTTCTTCCCGCGATTCCTGACTCCTAAAGGATTCTTTTAGCTTAAGTTCGATGCTTGCTATTTCTCTGACCAGTGTCTCCCTGCGCATTTCTGATATATTGACCTCTTTTAGCCGCTCTGTTATTCTTTTCCGTCGCCTGTAAAGGGAGCGCCTGTCTCTTTCTATTTTACATCTACTCCTCCTTTTTCTTAGAGGAATAAGCCTTGTGCATACATCGAGTGCCACCGAGTTAATCTGTTCTAGGCATAAGTTTGGGTCTGTGTTGCTTAGTATATCTTCCCAGCTTATATCGGTTAGGACTTGGTTTACTTGGTCCCACTTTATGTTTTTGTTATTGAAGTTGAATTTGGTGAATGCTCCCTCGTGACTAGTCTCATTTTGTCGGTCTGAGGCTCCACGCATACATGTCTGAACCTCAATTATGTTGTGATCTGAGTATATTGTTTTTGATATGGTGACATTTCTTATCAGATCATCATTGTTAGTGAAGATGAGGTCTAGTGTATTCTCCAGTCTAGTAGGCTCTATTATTTGCTGGTTTAAATTGAATTTTGTGCAGAGATTTAAAAGCTCGTGTGAGTGTGAGTTTTCATCAGAGCTGCCTCCTGGTGTTATTACTGCAACAATATTATTTGCTATATTCCTCCATTTTAGGTGCCTTAAGTTGAAATCCCCCAGGAGCAAGATGTTGGGTGCAGGAGCTGGAAGATTTTCCAGACAGTGGTCAATTTTTAACAGCTGTTCCTGGAATTGCTGGGATGTTGCATCCGGAGGCTTGTAGACTACCACAATGACTAGGTTTTGGTTCTCGACCTTTACTGCTAAAACTTCCACTACGTCATTTGAGGCATTAAGCAGTTCTGTGCAAACAAGTGACTCTGCAATGTACAGGCCAACCCCCCCCCTTTTGCCTGTTCACTCTGTCACATCTGTATAGGTTGTAACCTGGGATCCATATTTCGTTGTCCAAGTGATCCTTTATGTGGGTCTCAGTGAAAGCCGCGAACATTGCCTTTGCCTCTGCAAGCAGTCCACGGATGAAAGGTATTTTGTTGTTTATTGCTGGCTTTAGACCCTGTATATTTGCAAAGAAGAATGTTATCGGACTGGTGGTATTGTTGGTACTGGGGGGGGATTTTTTTTCCGGCATTAGTATCTGTATCTGTTGGTTTGGAGTGGAGGCCATCGACTGTGGTTCCACTCCAGGAATGACTGGATTTGGTGTACGATTTCTGCCATTTCCTGCCAGTTTTTTTTCCTTCCTGGCACTAAAAAACCTCTCCCTCTTGAGTGGCTGTGGCTACCCAGGTTTTCCCATGGCCTGGATGTTTTGTATCTTTTTGTCCCCTTTAGATGGTATGCCTGGCAATTTAAGTTATAGCACAGTCTTTCCTGTACTGAAGAGGTACACATTTCAGGGTGAAAAAGCTTACAGGAAGGGAGTTTGCATTTTCCTGTTGTCATATGGGCATGACATTTTCTAGGGTGGTCATAGTTGCATGTCCCATCTGTTTTTCCAGATTTCCCATGCCAGCAGATACCAAGTGCATAGTATGTGCACAGGCTTGGTTTCCGTTTGCCTTGGGTTTCTGTGACTGTATTCCCTGTTGGTGCATGTTTCCCTGTCTTATTCCTATCCTCCTTAGCACCAACAATGGAGCTCCCACCAGTTGTTTTTGGTAATTTATCCTCACTAGTGTAGTATTAATGACCTTCTTGTAGTAGTCTTAATGACCTTCGTGTAGTAGTATTAATGACCTTCGTGTAGTAGTCTTAATGACCTTCGTGTAGTAGTCTTAATGACCTTCGTGTAGTATTAATGACCCTCGTGTAGTAGTATTAATGACCTTCTTGTAGTAGTCTTAATGACCTTCGTGTAGTAGTATTAATGACCTTCGTGTAGTAGTATTAATGACCTTCTTGTAGTAGTCTTAATGACCCTCGTGTAGTAGTCTTAATGACCCTCGTGTAGTAGTCTTAATGACCTTCGTGTAGTAGTCTTAATGACCTTCGTGTAGTAGTCTTAATGACCTTCGTGTAGTAGTATTAATGACCTTCTTGTAGTAGTCTTAATGACCCTCGTGTAGTAGTATTAATGACCTTCTTGTAGTAGTCTTAATGACCTTCGTGTAGTAGTATTAATGACCTTCTTGTAGTAGTCTTAATGACCCTCGTGTAGTAGTCTTAATGACCTTCGTGTAGTAGTCTTAATGACCTTCGTGTAGTAGTATTAATGACCTTCTTGTAGTAGTCTTAATGACCCTCGTGTAGTAGTCTTAATGACCCTCGTGTAGTAGTCTTAATGACCTTCGTGTAGTAGTATTAATGACCTTCTTGTAGTAGTCTTAATGACCCTCGTGTAGTAGTCTTAATGACCCTCGTGTAGTAGTCTTAATGACCCTCGTGTAGTAGTCTTAATGACCCTCGTGTAGTGGATAGTCTTTTTAGTATGATAATAAGATGTTATCTTCATTATAGAATAATAAGAAAATATTATAACCTTTATATTATAATAATAAGGTAAAAGGACCCCAATGGAAATAAGTCACTCTGTCTGGCTTTTTTGGGTTATCCCAGGTTCTCTACACATATGTTGCTATGTATGATAATCTATGTAGCTGTATGTGTGTATACCTGAATAAACTTACTTACTTACTTAACAGAATGAAATGAATATTGATGCGCATGGTGCTTGTCATTTCAATTATGGAACTCTGGGAAATCAGCAGACCAGTCGTCTGCAGCACAACATTGCGTCCGATTGTATTAAATGAGTATTTAATATTGCTTTGTCTTACATATTTGCTGTATTTATAGTTAACAACATAAGTAACATAATAACTTATCTAATTTAAGATACCATCGTTTTAATAACATGTACAAAATAACAAGATTTAGTTAAAAAATTATTGGCCTTACAATTCATGTTAATAGTTCCGAACATAGCCTTACGGTTGACAGATCCTATGACCAACCTTTCAGACATAAAGCATATTACTAAAACAATATTTAATTATTACTACATCTTCTTCTATTAGTATAATTTTTTTTATTTTATTAAAGTAATATACTGGTCGTTAAATATATGCAAATCAGCAAGGACTACTTATTGTTTTAGACTTGGGAAGCTGTGGGAGGGTTGGCAGATGTGAGGAGGAGTATCTCGTGACTTCAGAAGCTTACTGGCGTCAGGGACGGTCGCTGCTGCAGGAAAAATGTCTCAAAATTCCACCGGAAAGATGTCTCACAACACAATGGCGATGTCAACACTTCCTGAGGACATAGATAGAGGTAGGATGTAGTGATTGATTCACGTTAAGGTGTTTTTGTTACAGAATTTGAAGGTACCTGTTCTTTAGTTTGTCGATCACTCATTTACTGAACTCTCAAACGGACATAAGAAAAGAGAAACACTGCAGCAAGTGTACTGGCCCATTCCTAGCAAGCTCTTCTCAAACCCAAACCCTCTAACAGTAATATTCACCCAACTCATTCTTAGTGCTACCCAAGGAATAGGCTTTTATAACCCTATTAACTCGTGTGCAAACCCCTTTTAAAATCATTCCTCTCATCTTATGTAGTCATCTAAGCTATATTTGAAGCTACCAAAGGTAGCCTTAGTGACCCTGCTAGGTAGACTGTTCCACTCATCAACTACATTTCCAAACCTGTACTTTCCTATATCCTTGCTAAATCTAAAGTTGTCTGATTTGAATCTATTATTTCGAGTTCTTTCTTGAAGGGATATTCTCAGAACCTTAGGTATTATTATGTATAACTTGTTACACTACGTTTTCCAAGTGAGGTTGTCTTTAGTAGAGCTCTACTAAGATGGTGAGCGGGGTAACACTAACTAGTGAGTGTTATGACACAACACACAGCCAGTCTTGATTTTAGATGACTGGGCTTCATTAAGTTAAATAGAATTGGTTGGCAAACAGGTATGGTGATGGGTAAGATACATAGGCAACAGTTACGCAACTTTATTCCGAAACGTTTCGCCTACACAGTAGGCCTCTTCATTCGAATACTTCCTGTATTCGACTGAAGAAGCCTACTGTGTAGGCGAAACGTTTCGGAATAAAGTTGCCTAACTGTTGCTTATGTATCTTACCTACCAACCTGTTGGTATTGTATACCATTTTGATATTCAGGTATGGTGATACTGACAAAATGTGGAGAAAAATCACTTGTCCACAATCCCAATAGTATTGGCAGAACTGTTTTGATCCAGATATATTTGTTAGAGTTCAATTCTGAAGAAAACGTCTAAAGTACTGTATAGTTGTTTTTTAATTTTGTTTCTTATACCTTGTACGAAGATGGTGGGTAGATGACACCTTCACTAATGATTCAGTAATTTAGCTTCTTGATTCTTATTGAGTTTAAGGGCTCAATTTTCTTTATTATGTAAATTTTCTAGTAGGAAGTGAATTAGGCAGTGGAGACTATATTCTTTGGGTCTGAGGGGAGAAATCAGAAAGCTCTGCCATTTTTTTTTTTTGTAACCCAACCTAATCTAACCTAGAAATTACTCCTAAATCTAGGTTAGGCTATCATTTTTTTCTGCCATCCTAATGAAAGATAACTGTCTTCATTACATAATCCACTTGATATTTTTTAACTTGCATAATAAGTTATTGCAAAGCTCAAACTCAAGCCTCAAAACTTAAAGATTTGTTGGAATTTTTAACCCTGAAGGCTAGCCACTAAGGATGACTCAGGAATGTCAGTGCATTATCCAGGACTGTCTCTTATTTGCATTGGGTTCCTTTAATCTTGTACACCCAGGATGCAACCCACACTAGTAGACTAACATCCAAGCACATACCTACTTACTGCTAGGTTAAGAGAGAAACATGCCTAACGCTTCCACCCATGTAGAGGACTCAACCACGGTCACTTAGTGTGAAAGGCAAGTGCATTACTAATTAAGTAGTAAGCAACTTCTTTCCCAAATTGTGAATTAGTAAAAAAAAATCTATTTTGTTAAACTGTTCTTTAGAATGACCATTTTTAACCCTTTGACTGTTTCCGACGTATAAATACGTCTTACGAGCCAATGTTTCTGACGTATTTATACGCATAAATTCTAGCAGCTTCAAATCAAGCAGGAGAAAGCTGCTAGGCCCACATGTGAGAGAATGGGTCTCCATGGTCAGTGTGCACCATATAAAAAAAATCGGGGAGCCAGTGGTGCATTGTGGGAATGCCATTTCAGTTGTCATTTTTCAGCATGTCTAGTGGTAAGAAATATGTGATTCCCCAGCAAATCTGGGACTCTTCTCTTCCCAAGTGATGCTCTAACACAGATGGAAGTGTCAGTGAAGATCAATTTCATGATTTGGAGGAGTTTGAGACCAAAAGCAATGGAGGAGGAGGAGGGGGAGGAGGAGGAGGAGGAGGAGGAGGAGGAGGAGGACGAGGGAAGGAAGAGGAGGAGGAGGAGGAGGAGGAGGAGGAGGAGAAGAGGAGGAGGAGGAGGAAGAAGAAGATGTAATAATATTGTTCCCTTGAAGCAAGAAAAAAAAAAGTCCACCCCATGACAGTGACAAGATAAGGGGAGATAACATCTGATAAGAGCTGACTTTGATGAGCGTAAAGGAGGGTAATATTACATGACCATCGCCTCCCTTTGTTTTTGCTGGTACACAAACATTTCTGTCTGTCTATTTGTCTGTCTGTCAAGCTCCCTGTCTGTCCATCTAGCTCTCTGTCTCAGAGAGAGCCACAAGACTGTGTCATCACGTTTACTCACATCTTCAAGCAGAGTATAGCACTTTGTCTGGATTTCTTGGGTTATCCTAGGTAATTTACACTATGTATACTTGTATTTATGTGTACCTGTGAGACAGAGATAGGCAGACAGAAAGAGAGACAGATTGAAAGATATAGAATGAGGGAGAAAGATAATTAGATAGAATGGAGGAGGGGAAGCAGCATCCGACCCCATTGTTTTGACAGGGGTAGGGGTAGTGACTAATGAGATAATATGTCACTTTGACAGCTGCCGACTTCTGACTCAAAACAATTATAAGCCACACACTCGCACACAAGGAGGAGGAGGAGAAGGAGGAGGAGAAGGAGGAGAAGGAGGAGGAGGAGGAGAAGGAGGAGAAAGAGGAGGAGAAGAAGGAGGAGAAGAAGGAGGAGAAGAAGGAGGAGAAGGAGGAGGAGGAGAAGAAGGAGAAGAAGAAGAAGGAGAAGAAGAAGAAGGAGAAGAAGAAGGAGAAGAAGAAGAAGGAGAAGAAGAAGAAGAAGGAGAAGAAGAAGAAGGAGAAGAAGAAGAAGGAGAAGAAGAAGGAGGAGAAGAAGGAGGAGAAGAAGAAGAAGAAGAAGAAGAAGAAGAAGAAGAAAAAGAAGAAGGAGGAGAAGAAGGAGGAGAAGAAGAAAAAGAAGAAGGAGAAGAGAGAAGGAGAAGAGGAGGAAGAAGAAGGAGGAGAAGAAGAAGAAGAAAAAGGAGGAGAAGAAGAAGAAGAAAGAGAAGGAGAAGAAGAAGAAGAAATAGGAGGAGGAGAAGAAGGAGGAGAAGAAGAAGAAGAAAAAGGAGGAGGAGAAGAAGAAGAAAAAGGAGGAGGAGAAGAAGAAGAAAGAGAAGAAGAAGGAGAAGAAGAAGAAGAAATAGAAGGAGGAGAAGAAGAAGGAAGAAGAGGAAGGAGAAGGAGGAGAAGGAGAAAAAGAAGGAGAAGAAGAAGAAGGAGAAGAAGAAGAAGAAGAAGAAGAAGAAGAAGAAGAAGAAGAAGAAGAAGAAGAAGAAGAAGAAGAAGAAGAAGAAGAAGAAGAAGAAGAAGAAGAAGAAGAAGAAGAAGAAGAAGAAGAAGAAGAAGAAGAAGAAGAAGAAGAAGAAGAAGAAGAAGAAGAAGAAGAAGAATTGTTTGTTTGTTTGTTTGTTTGTTTGTTTGTGTAAACAAGTTTTGTAAACAATATATTGATAATTATGTTTGTGTGCTTATTGTGTTGTATACAACGAGTGTATATATATACATTGCACCTTACTTTGGTCTCATAGGCCACATAAGTTATGTGAAAAAATAAAATAGTGAAAAAAACAACAAACCTTCAAATACAAGTAAACTAAAGTTTACCGGGTGAGCGGCAGTCGCCGCTGTTGCCATACGCGGCTCATTTTCTGCAAACTTCACGGCTCTATATCTCAGTAAGTACCAATGGCAAAAATTTTTTTTTTGGACTAAAACACTCAGAAAAATAATCTTAACATTTTCATAAGAAAAAATAATTTTTTTTTTTTTTTTGAATATTTGGCGACATAGAATGACAGTTTCAGAGAGGGGCCTGAAACAGTCAAAGGGTTAAAGATGCATATAATTAATTTAAGTAATTATTACAAAACATACATAAACACAGTTTACAATGGTCATGATATTAGCACTCGTATGTCTATGTATTGCATACATTATTTAGGTTTAAGCTAGGGTAACTCAGGTAAGTCAAATTATGTGACTTCTTTTTTTATTTTTTCTTCTTCTTCCTCTTCCCATTGGGTTCTCTGTTTATACTATTTGATACAAAGAAAAAAGCTTTTCTAGTAATAATGAGAATTGAAGGAAGGATGGAACAAGAACAGGGACAATATTGGATGAAAGACAGTTTTAGGCTTTGTTTGTCATAATAAATTGTCAGGATCACATTAACAGAAGATGTTTTTTAACAGTAGGTTTGAAGTGGTTGGCTGACAGGGAGACTCTGGAATCTTCAGGCAAAGAGTTCTAGATTTTAGGTCCTTTTATGCACGTTGTGTTTTTCACATGCTGAGTCGGACATGTTATGCCATTTCTGCCATGTTATGGCAGAAATGACATGTATGCCAGGGATGGGGTTCACTTATCTAGGTCTGGGGTGGGGGCACTGGCAACTGCAGTGGAGGGAGCTGTTAGGACTTTAAACTAGGAATAGTTAGTGGTATGGGTTTTGGTGGGAAAACAGTGAAGTCCCAGTGTAGTAATATTATGAGCTCTAGGGGAACTAGTAATAGGCAGAATGAGGTGGATATTGGAAAACCAGTGGCACTAGGTGACAAGGACAGTAATAGGTTTAGTTGAAAAACAGAAATGAGCAGGAAGGGTAAAGAAAAAGGAGAGTCTTTAAATATACATTATGCTAATACCCATCTACCTGGAGGGCATTCCGGGGATCAACGCCTCCGCGGCCCGGTCCACGACCAGGCCTCCCATAGTGCTAGGAATAAGATGGACGAGTTGAGACTAGTTGCTAGTGCAGGTAACATTGATGTATTTGCCATAACCGAGATGTGGTTTAATTCAAAAAGTCGGGACATGCCTGCAGAATGTCACATTCAGGGTTTTAAATTGTTCCAAGTAAATATAGGTATCGCGAAGGGGGGTGGGGTGGCGCTGTATGTCTGGGATCACTTGAACTGTTGCACAAAAGTAACACATACAGAGTCTGTTGGGATAGAATTTTCAGAGGGGCATGAAAAATTGATTTTAGGTGTGATATACTGTCCCCCAAACTTAGATAGGGACTAAGAGAGACTACTATGGGAGGAAATTGTTAAGGCCACAAGGCACGATAATGTAGTAATTCTAGGCGACTTTAACTTTAGTCATATTGATTGGAATTTCTTGACTGGGAATTTAGAATGAAACAACTTCTTAGAAGTAGTTCAGGATTGTTTTTTGAAGCAGTTTGTGACAGAGCCTACAAAGGGAAATAACCTGCTTGACTTGGTTTTGGCAAATGAGGAAACTAAAAATTTAGAAATTACAGAGGAACTTGGCACAAGCAATCACAAATCAGTTACCTTTAGCATTGAATGGAAGTATGATAGTAGGGATAATTCAGTAATGGTCCCAGATTTTTGCTTAGCAGATTACAGTGGGCTTAGAGAACACTTATCATCTGTGGACTGGGGTAACGAAGAGAGCTATCAGTATGACAGCTTTCTTAACACAATACATGCTGCCCAAAGGACATGTATCCCATATAAGGAAATTAGATCGAATAGAAATGACCTAAAATGGATGAATAATAGGCTCAAATGTCTTTTAGGACAGAAAAAAGGCACATCAAAAGAGGTGAGGGTCATCTTATGAATCAGTATATTGACATTAACCCTTTCAGGGTCCAGAGGCCAAATTTCAAAGTGTGCACCAGGGTCCAAGAATTTTCAAAAAATAATTTTGTTATTTTTTCTTATGAAATGCCATAGAATCTTTTTCTGAAGGTAATAAAACAAGAAGTACGAAATTTGATGGAAAATTGACGAAATTATGCTCGTGAATTTTGATGTGTCGGCGATATTTACGCATCGGCGATTTTGCTGACTTTGACTCCCATTTTAGGGCAATTACATTATTCCAGTCAACCAAATTCTTAGCTATTTCACTAGTATTACTTCTGTTCTATCAATTGAGCACAAGAAATTGCCAAATCAACTGTTTCAACAACAAAGTAAAGTGACCGGAAATTTAAATATTTAAATTTCAAAATAGGGTCCAGATTAAACAATGCAGGCATTCCTGGCACTAAACTAACATTTCCTTTGTTCATTAGTTATGTTTTCAGGCTTTACAAATTAATTCCATTTTGATTTTTTATTCACATAATGAATTTTTATTCAAACCAAAAAATAGAAGATTTACTGTTATGCAATACTGTAATAATTGTATAAATAATATCACCACATTTGTGAATGTATATTAGACCCGCCAGCTGTCATGTATTAAACTTGTCAGGTCATTTGTTTACTCTTGAACATCGGCAAAAATTTAACATTTCCGCTACTTTGAGTTCAGTTTCAAGCCATTTCCAATACTTAAACCAATCAAAATCATCTCTATTTCTGTAGTATATCTTCCATTCTATCAAATGAGACCAAGAAATTGCAAATACAACTATAAAAAATATATGAAAAAACACTGCGAAGTCGCTGTTTTAATAAAAAATTACGGTCTCGTTTTTTTTCTCTCATTATGCACTGTGTGCTGCAGGAGTTGTTTTATGTGGTGTGCACATACCACATAGATGTATTCTCTCATATCTAGGCCCAAATTTACTGCTCACAGCTTATCAGAGTGAGCTGAGCTCATGGCGTAGATCTACGGTTTGGACCCTGAAAGGGTTAAGAGGGACGTTAAAAAGGGGATAAGAAAAGCTAAACGGGACTATGAAATTTAAGTTGCTAGAGATTCAAAAACTAACCCAGAAAGTTTTTTCCAGGTTTATAGAACAAAAGTTAGAGATAAGAATGGTTTTGAAAACCGACAAGTTGAAGAGTGAGACACTTATGCAACATATGGGAATCTTTATTGAGGAAACGTTTCTCCACACAGTGGCTTCATTGGTCCAATTCAGTCCTTACACCTTTCTGCTTTGTGTTGGACTGATGAAGCCACTGTGTGGTGAAATGTTTCCTAAATAAAGATTCCCATATGTTGCATGAGTGTCTCAATCTTCAACTTGTCGGTTTTCAAAACCATTCATCACAACTGTCAGACACTGCATCATCATGGGATCTTGATACAAAGAATTCTTCAAACTTGTCTAACCTTTGGATGAAGACCTACTTCGACTAGTGGATGGTACCACTATGACCCCGCCTCCTGCTTCGCCTCACCTGACTACAGTATATAAGCCATGTCTACGGCCCTCTGCTGTACATTCTACAAGATTGATGGACTGAACACATTGACTCCAGGCTGAGGGACTGATTTCCTCAAACTCCTCCTCTCCTTACACCTTTCTGCTTTGTACTGGACTGATGAAGCCACTGTGTGGCGAAATGTTTCCTAAATAAAGATTCCCATATGTTGCATAAGTGTCTCAGTCTTAAATAACAAAAAAAGGAACAATACCATGACTGGAACGATACACAAATAACCCGCACATAAAAGAGAGAAGCTTACGACGACGTTTCGGTCCGACTTGGACCATTTACAAAGTCACAGTGTGACTTTGTAAATGGTCCAGGTCGGACCGGAACGTCGTCGTAAGCTTCTCTTTTTTATGTGCGGGTTATTTGTGTCTCAATCTTCAATCTGGGCATCTTACTGCCAAAGAGAATGAAATGTGCTCTATTCTTAATAATTATTTTCTCTCGGTTTTCATGCTGGAAGACACTAACAATATCCCAGTAATTAGTTTTTATAGTGGGCCTGAAGATGATAAATTATGCAATATCATAGTCACTAGCGAAATGGTTATCGAACAGATAGACCGATTAAAGCAAAATAAATCCCCAGGCCCTGATGAACATTTTTCAAGGGTTCTTAAAGAGTGTAAGGTGGAACTTTGTGAACCATTGACTGATATTTTTAATATCTCTCTTCAAACAGGTGTAGTGTCTGATATGTGGAAGATGGCTAATGTAATTCCTATTTTTAAAGCAGGGGACAAGTCTTTAAAGTCAAATTACCGCCCAGTAAGCCTAACCTCAATTGTAGGCAAATTACTAGTCAATTATAGCTGATATAAGAAGCCATCTTGATAAGCATAGCTTGATTAATGATACTCAGCATGGATTCATGAGGGGGGCCGTTCCTGCATAACTAATTTATTAACCTTCTTCAGTAAAGCTTTTGAGGTAGTTGATCATGATAAAGAATTTGATGTTGTTTATTTAGATTTTAGCAAGGCTTTTGATAGAGTACTGCACCAGAGACTGTTAAAGAAAGTGGCAGTTCATGGCATTGAGGGAAAAGTGCTGTCATGGATCGAGTCATGGCTCACCAATAGGAAGCAGAGAGAGTGCTTAACCCTTTCAGGGTTTCGGCCGTACTAGTACGGCTTACGCCAAAGGGTTTTTGACGTAGTACTAGTATGCCTAAATTCTAGCGCCCTCAAATCTAGTGAGAGAAATTGGTAGGCCTACATATGAAAGAATGGGTCTATGTGCTCAGTGTGCGCAGTATAAAAAAAATCCTGCAGCACACAATGCGTAATGAGAAAAAAAAACTTTGACCGTGTTTTTGGATTAAAACAGCGACTTTGCACTGTATTTTCGTATGGTATTTATTGTTGTATTCTAGTTTTCCTGGTCTCATTTTATAGAATGGAAGACATATTACAGAAATTGAGATGATTTTGACTGGTTTTACAATGAAAAGTACCTTGAAATTGAGCTCAAGTAGCAGAAATGTTTGTTTTTTTCCAAAGTTCAAAAGTAAACAAATCATGCCAAGTGTCCAATACACGTCAACTGGTGAGTCTAATATTCTTTCACAAGTGCGCTGATATTATACCATTTCTACACTAATGCAGTAGTCTGCATAACAGTAAATCTTCTATTTTTTGTGAGAATAAAAATTCAAAGTGGAAAGCCAAAGAAATATAAGAGGGGCCTGGGGATGTGACTAATGAACAGAGAACTTGTTATTTTAGTGCCAGGAATGTCTTTTTTTGTTTATTCTGGACCCTATTCAGAAATTGGCATCTTTTGAAATTTGTGTGTAATTGGCAAAATTGCTAAATTCTGACCACTTTATTGGATAGTTGAAATTGGTAAATGGGTAGTTTCTTGTACTCATTCGATAGAAAAAAATGGAGTTCTAGCGAAATAGTTATGATTTTTGTCGACTAGTACAGTGGAATTGGCCGAAAATAGGGCTCAAAGTGGGCAAAATCGCCGATGCATAAACATCGTCGAGACCGCTAACTTCGTGAGAGCATAATTCCATAAGTTTTCCATCAAATTTCATACTTTTGGTGTCATTATGATCGGGAAAAGATTCTCTATCTTTTCCTAAGAAAAAATAATTTTTCTTTTAAATTTGGAGACCCTGAGAACAAGTCTCAGAGAGGGCCTGGGGACCCTGAAAGGGTTAAATGGGGTTAAATCCGAGTGGTCATCTGTAACAAGTGGCGTTCCACAGGGATCAGTCTTGGGCCTGTTGTTGTTTATAATATATATATCAATGACCTTGATGAGGGAATTACTAGTGATATGAGCAAATTCGCTGATGACACAAAGATAGGTAGGATTCAAACGTAGATGTCACGAAACTTCAGGAGGGTTTAGACAAACTCAATTCCTGGTCAGAAAAGTGGCAGATGCAGTTCAATGTAGATAAATGCAAGGTTCTGAAGCTCAGGAGTGTCCATAACCCTAGTACTCATCAGTTAAGTAACATAGAACTTAGTCATACAGATTGTGAAAAGAGCTTGGGGGTTATGGTAAGAAGCAACCTTAAACCGAGACAGCAGTGCCTAAACGTACATAAAAAAGCAAACAGATTAGTGGGATTTATGTCTAGAAGTGTAAGCAACACAAGTCCAGCGGTTATTTTGCAGCTTTATACATCATTAGTAAGGCGTCACCTGGATTATGCAGCTCAGTTCTGGTCTCCATATTACAGAATGGATATAAATTCGCTAGAAAACATTCACCAAAGAATGACCAAATTAATACATAGCATTAGAAATCTTCCATACGAAGAACGATTGAAGAGACTTAACCCTTTCAGGGTCCGAGGCCAAAATCTGAAGTGGTGCCCCAGTGTCCAAGAATTAAAAAAAAAAAAAAAATTTATTTTTTCTTATGAAATGGTAGAGAATTTTTTTCTGAAGGTAATAAAACAAAAAGTATGAAATTTGATGGAAAATTGACTAAATTATGCTCTCACGAATTTTGATGTGTCAGTGATATTTATGAATCGGTGATTTTGCCGACTTTGACTCCCATTTTAGGCCAATTACATTATTCCAGTTGATCAAATTCTTAGCTATTTCACTAGTATTACTTCTATTCTATCGATTGAGCACAAGAAATCGCCAAGTCAACTGTTTCAACTACAAAATAAAAGTGATTGGAAATTGGTAATTTGGCCAATTTAACACAAAGTTCAAAATATTCCAATTTCAAAATAGGGTCCAGAATAAACAATGCAGGTATTCCTGGCACTAAACTAACATTTCCTCTGTTCATTAGTTACGTTTTCAGGCTTTACAAATAAATTCCATTTTGATTTTTATTCACATAATGAATTTTTATTCACACCAAAAAATAAAAGATTTTCTGTTATGCAATATTGTAATAATTGTATAAATATCATCACCACATTTGTGAATGTATGTAGACCCACCAGCTGGCGTGTATTAGACGTGTGAGGTCGTTTGTTTACTCTTGAACATCGGCAAAAATTTAACATTTCCGCTACTTTGAGCTCAGTTTCAAGCCATTGCCAGTGCTAAAACCAATCAAAATTATCTCTGTTTCTGTAATATGTCTTCCATTCTATCAAATGAGACCAAGAAATCGCAAATACAAATATAAAAAACGTACAAAAAACACTACAAAGTTGCTGTTTTAATCGAAAATCAGTTTCAGTTTTTTTCCTCTCATACACAGTGTGCTACAGGATTTGTTTTATGTGGTGCACACATACCACATAGATGTATTCTCTCATATCTAGGCCCAAATTTACCACTCACAGTTTATCAGAGTGAGCTGAGCTCATGGCGTAGATCTACGGTTTGGACCCTGAATGTAAAGCCGCAGATCTACGAGACTGACCCTGAAAGGGTTAAGCTACATTCACTTGTAAGACGAAGAATGAGGGGAGACATGATCGAAGTGTATAAGTGGAAGATGGGTATTAACAAAGGGGATATAAATAAGGTTTTGAGGATATCCTTTCGAGAAAGAACCTGCAATAAAGGATTCAAATTAGGTAAGTTTAGATTTCAAAAGGATATAGGAAAGTATTGGTTTGGAAATAGGGTAGTTGATGAGTGGAACAATTTGCCTAGTAGGGCTATTGAAGCTAAAACATTGGGTAGTTTCAAATTTAGGTTAGATAAATACATTTGTGAGAGGGGTTGGATTTGAGTGAGACTTGCATAATGAGTAAATAGTATCATCAAAACTTATTTCTTGGGTAGCATTGAAAGTTGGGTTAGGCAAATATGTTGTTAGTGGGAAGGATTGTAAAGGACCTGCCTAGTATGGGCCAACAAGCCTGCTGCAGTGTTCCTCCTTTTTTATGTTCTTATGACATGTAAAATATTGTAGAGATTTTTATGCCTGTGAGTTCTGTTGCAGCTGTCGAGAAAGCATTTAAGAAGAGGATTAACATTAGAGTTGATTGTCCTGTATATGTAGTATACACAGTAGTATGAGTGAATTTTATGCATATTAAGTAAGTTTAGACTTTTGAAGAGTGGGGGAGTGTGTTGTCTGACAATAGACTGGATGATCATTCATACAGCTGCTGTTTGTTGAGTTACTATTGGCTTTAGATGATTTGCATTAGTGGATCCACAGGCACAAATAGCATAGGCAAGGTAGGGGTGGGTTAGGGATTAGTTTAATGTAAGTAGTGCTGTTTGCAGTACATAGTAACATGTCTTAGAGAGGATGCCAGCTGCTTTTAATACTTTTTTTGTTATGCGCTAAATGTAAGTGTTGAATTTCAAGTTGCTGTCAAGGACCAGACTAAGGAATTTCCCTTCGTTTTTGTCTTGCACTGGGAGAACCGTTAATCATAACATTTAGTTGGATATTTGTAGCTCTGTTCTGAAACATCATGTACAAGATCTTGTCAATGGTAAGAGTAGTGAGTTTGTTGTTAGTCATCCAGGTAGATATCCTTGAACTTTATGGGTTACTATTGCCTCTGGGCTAATTGCAGGCAGGTGGGAAATATGATTTGGAAACTATTTCATTCATGTTATATTGAACATGCTGTGTGGACATGTGTTACTGTACATTTGATAGTATATTTTGTATGTTTTGTCATCATTAACTGTCCTCTAATATCACAAGATAAGTAGTTGTTAGTACAGTAGTATTGTATTGACTACTGTATGTCATATGAATACTTTACCTTTGAGATCAGTTTCTCTGTATTATTTTTTTATGCATTGGAAGTATTGCATTGTAACTCATTACATACATTGCAGCCAGTGTAAGGTACAGTTTTAATAATGCAGTTTTCATGTTATTTCTGGTACACATGTGTTTTTGTATAGGTTATATAAGTCATTGTTTTCTTTACAGTTACATCAATGATGTTTTGTACAGTACATATTGTCATCACCTCAGAACCGGAATTCATTCCTTCTTAACTATGCCCGTCAAGGCCACAGAACACTCTGGTGAAACTTCGTCTGGAAATGGTGGTGTTAATGGTTGTCTCCTGCGTGCCACTGGGCAGGACTGTTCACTCCAAAGTGAAATCCTGCCTAAAAAGAAGTGAGAGATAGCATGAAGCGAGGCTTATCACTCTCCTCTTTTGTGATTCCTCTTAGTTTGTAGGCTAATTCATAAGTCAACACACCTTGCACTTTGATGTATTTAATTCTGTAGAAATTTCTAATTAAAACTCTATTATATTAGTGCTTTGGGCAGAAGTAATGACATGCCTGCTACAAATGAGTACTCAGAGTAGGTAGTCTTTGAAGCTAGATAATTATGGTTGATCTCCCTTTGAAGCTAAACATCTTTCTCAAGTGCTGTGAAAAGCTAATCTAACATGCTGTGAATCAATAGTACTCTTGAGTGCTTATTCACAATGCTTAACCTAGCATTCTTGGCTTAATAGTCTTGATGAACTTGCATTTATTTTAATGTATCTGCCTCTTGGTGGGCTAGTGCTTAGCTCAGCTTGTATCGTGGCATCCTTTGAGGCTTAGACTCGGACTAGTGACCTGGTTCAGTGTGCTCAGGATCTTGCCAGAGGCTGCTTGGTCTGTGTTATGGGTTCTCCCATTGAATATGCTTATGTGGAAGATGGTTGAGAAAAGTCCGGACTGGGGTAGAATGAATTATTTTTTAGATACAGAACTGGGGCAGTTTCCAGTGGGTGTGGTTGTGGTTTTCTTCCTTGTTAATTTAGTGTTTAATGATTCTAATAAGGTGCTAAATGTCATCATTATGCTTGCTTAGCCACCTGACATTGTCCTTGAACACTGATATGTGCGGGTTGGTTTGCAGTATTATAACTGCCGAAGATATCATAGGTTTAATTTAGGACTATTGTTAGCATGCATGTACAGCAGGGCTCCACTTATTTGGCAGGTTAGGTTCCGGGCTACTGCCGGAAAGCAGAAAGCCATTTTTTCCACTTATAAATGCATATAAATGCCAGGCAAATTTACACTAACATATACAGTGGACCCTCAACCAGCGATATTAATCCGTTCCTGAGAGCTCATCGTTAATCAAAATAATCGTTAGTCAAGTTAATTTTCCCCATAAGAAATAATGGAAATCAAATTAATCCGTGCAAGACACCCCAAAGTATTGAAAAAAAAAAATTTTTACCACATGAAATATTAATTTTAATACACACAAACTGAAGAAGACATGCACAGTTACATGACACTTACCTTTATTGAAGATCTGGTGATGATTGATGGGATGGGAGG
Source organism: Cherax quadricarinatus (assembly GCF_038502225.1). NCBI lineage: Eukaryota > Metazoa > Arthropoda > Malacostraca > Decapoda > Parastacidae > Cherax > Cherax quadricarinatus. The sequence continues at coordinate 11,855,368 of NC_091377.1, read as the reverse complement.
AGGGGAGACCGTTGATCTTGATAGTGTTTAGAAGGGGAATCCCCTTCCATTAGCACTTGAGGCAGCAAGTCTTTTTCTGGGGTTACTTCCCTTGTTCTTTTAATGCCACTAGGACCAGCTTCAGAGTCACTGGACTTCTGTCACACAACATATCTGTCCATAGAGGCCTGTACCTCTCGTTCCTTTATCCTAAAGTGTTTCACAACATTGTCAGTGTAATAGTCACCAGCACGGCTTGCAATAGCTGTGTGAGGGTGATTTTCATCAAAAAAGGTTTGCACTTTAAACCACTTTGCACACATTTCCTTGATCTTTGAAGTAGGCAACTTCTTCAATTTCTCTCTCCCCTCCTCCGAAGCAGTTTCCTCAGGTGTGGCCTCTTACTGTTGAAGATGATCTAGCAGCTCATCAGTGGTTTGTTCTTCATTGTCCTCCTCCACCAACTCTTCCACATCCTCCCCACTAACCTCACCAATATGAGCACTAGTTCCAGGCATTTTTTCCTGTTCACCTGCGTGTTAGTCAACTGTTGTGGGTCGCATCTTGGGGGACAAGATTAAGGACCACAATGGAAATAAGTTAGACAGTCCTCGATGATGCACTGACTTTCTTGGGTTATCCTGGGTGGCTAACCCTCCGGGGTTAATCGTTTCTCGGTAATTGTTTCACGTTAAGCCACACCAACAACACTCTCTCCACATCTTCGAGTAATACAGCTGATGGTGGTGCAGGAACAACAACAGCTGACTGTGGTGCAGCAGCAGCTGCACCTTTGGCAAGAACAGCTTCCTTGATTGCCGTTTTCTTACCCACAATAGTAGCGATGGTTGATTGGGGTTTATTATACAACCTGACCAGCTCAGAGACACGCACTCCACTTTCATACTTAGCAATGATCTCTTTCTTCATCTCCATAGTAATTCTCACCCTTTTTGCTGTAGGGTTGGCACTAGAAGCTTTCTTGGGGCCCATGGTGACTTATTTTGCAGGTGCAATCACTACAAAGGCTGTGATAATATGAAATGTTCCAGTTGTTGTATGTTTGGAAGCGACCGCGGTGGCTGGCTGGCTTGTAAACACTGACACCCAAGGGACAAGCGAGGCGCGCTCAGGCCAAAGTGGACGCGTATGGTACGGAACGAATAGCGCTGGTCGGGTTTTTAAGCGCTAGTTGAGGCAAAATTTTTGCATTTAAATGTATCGCTAGTCAGATTTATCATTAATCGATGTCATCGCTGGTGAAGGGTCCACTGTATTAAGTTAGCAATAGCACTAGGCATTAAAAACAATAAAAATTAAAATACACACACAGTACACTCATTATTTTTTTTATTAACACACTGGCCGATTCCCACCAAGGCAGGGTGGCCCGAAAAAGAAAAACTTTCACCATCATTCACTACATCACTGTCTTGCCAGAAGGGTGCTTTACACTACAGTTTTTAAACTGCAACATTAACACCCCTCCTTCAGAGTGCAGGCACTGTACTTCCCATCTCCAGGACTCAAGTCCGGCCTGCCGGTTTCCCTGAATCCCTTCATGAATGTTACTTTGCTCACACTCCAACAGCACGTCAAGTATTAAAAACCATTTGTCTCCATTCACTCCTATCACACACGCTCACGCATGCCTGCTGGAAGTTCAAGCCCCTCACACACAAAACCTCCTTTACCCCCTCTCTCCAACCTTTCCTAGGCCGACCCCTACCCAGCCTTCCTTCCACTACAGACTGATACACTCTTGAAGTTATTCTGTTTCGCTCCATTCTCTCTACATGTCCGAACCACCTCAACAACCCTTCCTCAGCCCTCTGGACAACAGTTTTGGTAATCCTGCACCTCCTCCTAACTTCCAAACTACGAATTCTCTGCATTATATTCACACCACACATTGCCCTCAGACATGACATCTCCACTGCCTCCAGCCTTCTCCTCGCTGCAACATTCATCACCCATGCTTCACACCCATATAAGAGCGTTGGTAAAACTATACTCTCATACATTCCCCTCTTTGCCTCCAAGGACAAAGTTCTTTGTCTCCACAGACTCCTAAGTGCACCACTCACTCTTTTCCCCTCATCAATTCTATGATTCACCTCATCGTTCATAGACCCATCCGCTGACACGTCCACTCCCAAATATCTGAATACATTCACCTCCTCCATACTCTCTCCCTCCAATCTGATATTCAATCTTTCATCACCTAATCTTTTTGTTATCCTCATAACCTTACTCTTTCCTGTATTCACCTTTAATTTTCTTCTTTTGCACACCCTACCAAATTCATCCACCAATCTCTGCAACTTCTCTTCAGAATCTCCCAAGAGCACAGTGTCATCAGCAAAGAGCAGCTGTGACAACTCCCACTTTGTGTGTGATTCTTTATCTTTTAACTCCACACCTCTTGCCAAGACCCTCGCATTTACTTCTCTTACAACCCCATCTATAAATATATTAAACAACCATGGTGACATCACACATCCTTGTCTAAGGCCTACTTTTACTGGGAAAAAATTTCCCTCTTTCCTACATACTCTAACTTGAGCCTCACTATCCTCGTAAAAACTCTTCACTGCTTTCAGTAACCTACCTCCTACACCATACACTTGCAACATCTGCCACATTGCCCCCCTATCCACCCTGTCATACGCCTTTTCCAAATCCATAAATGCCACAAAGACCTCTTTAGCCTTATCTAAATACTGTTCACTTATATGTTTCACTGTAAACACCTGGTCCACACACCCCCTACCTTTCCTAAAGCCTCCTTGTTCATCTGCTATCCTATTCTCCGTCTTACTTTTAATTCTTTCAATAATAACTCTACCATACACTTTACCAGGTATACTCAGCAGACTTATCCCCCTATAATTTTTGCACTCTCTTTTATCCCAGAGCGATAAAATGTATATACAGTTCACTCATTACTTACCTTAAAATATTTGTAGTCTTAATGTAGGGTCAGGAGTAAGTAAATGAGATAAAACGAATAAATGAGAGAGAGAAAGAATGAGTGCATGAGAGAGGACAGGCGCAGAGTTATATAAACAAACCAGGCGAAGGTAAGTTTTGTAAACAGTGTACACGTCTGGTTTGTGTACAAGTTACATTGTGTACAGGTTGTCTCTACACTGATACGGTAGAATAAATAAAGAAGAACACTCCCATTCTTATGTAACATCATTTTGAGAAGAAATGATGCTCTGAGTGAAGGCAATGGAAATAAGTCACTCTGACTTTTTTGGGTTATCCTAGGTTCTCTACACATATGTTGTTATGTATGATAATCTATGTAACTGTATTTGTGTATACCTGAATAAACTTACTTACATACATACGAAAGGAATAATTTTCTACAGTTACCCCCAGTAACACATTTTCTCTTGTGTTAGATTAGAGAAAATGTTATTCTTGGCATCACTTGTACAAGTTATCTGGCTACGACATCTCATATTTATGTTTATTTATTCTATTGTAGGGTGTATTTATCATCTTTTTATGTTATGTATCGTGTTTATTATATAATTTTGAAAAAAATATCATGGATGGATTAATGAAAATGTGTATATTAACGTAATATACAACATTTAATGAGACTCGGTGATTATTATTATCATTTCTAATATGGCGTCACTTGTGCAAGTCGTCTGCTACCACATCTCATATTTATCTTTATTTATTCTATTGTGGGGTGTATTTAACATCTTTTTATGTTATGTATAGTGTTTATTATATGATTTTGAAAAAATATAGATGGATTAATGAAAATGTGTATTTAACGTAATATACGACATTTAAATGAGACGATGATTATTATTATCATTACTAATATGACGTCTGGAGACATAAGACACTCTTACTGATTTTAATGTGTACCTGCATGCCAGCACAGTATGTAAGTTTATTTAAGTACAGGTATACATAAGTATAATTATCAGAGTATATATAAAATATGAAATAACTTTTAAAAACATTTGAAATTTTGGAGTTTCCAGACAAAATGGAGAGACTTAGTGCTTACTGAGCTCACGAAGAATGTAAACAAACAAGGTGGGGCGCAGTGACCGTATTAGAAAGTCAGGTGGGGGGAGCCGTATAGCGAGTTTTGGTCATAATTTGAAATGACTGTATTAGCGGAACGCCATAAAGTGAAACGCCGTAAAGCGGGGCCTTCCTGTATATATATATGTATACCAGTATACCAGGAAAAGTGTACGGTAGGGTTATAATTGAAAGAATTAGAGGTAAGACAGAATGTAGGATTGCGGATGAGCAAGGAGGTTTCAGAGTAGGTAGGGGATGTGTAGATCAAGTGTTTACATTGAAGCATATATGTGAACAGTATTTAGATAAAGGTAGGGAAGTTTTTAGTGCATTTATGGATTTAGAAAAGGCATATGATAGAGTGGATAGAGGAGCAATGTGGCAGAATTTGCAAGTATATGGAATAGGTGGTAAGTTATTAAATGCTGTAAAGAGTTTTTATGAGTGTGAGGCTCAAGTTAGGGTGTGTAGAAGAGAGGGAGACTACTTCCTGGTAAAAGTAGGTCTTAGACAGGGATGTGTAATGTTACCATGGATGTTTAATATATTTATTGATGGGGTTGTAAAAGAAGTAAATGCTAGGGTGTTCAGGAGAGGGGTGGGATTAAATTTTGGGGAATCAAATTCAAAATGGGAATTGACACAGTTACTTTTTGCTGATGATACTGTGCTTATGGGAGATTCTAAAGAAAAATTGCAAAGGTTAGTGGATGAGTTTGGGAATGTGTGTAAAGGTAGAAAGTTGAAAGTGAACATAGAAAAGAGTAAGGTGATTTTTTTATTTTATTATCACACCGGCCGATTCCCACCAAGGCAGGGTGGCCCGAAAAAGAAAAACTTTCACCATCATTCACTCCATCACTGTCTTGCCAGAAGGGTGCTTTACACTACAGTTTTTAAACTGCAACATTAACACCCCTCCTTCAGAGTGCAGGCACTGTACTTCCCATCTCCAGGACTCAAGTCCGGCCTGCCGGTTTCCCTGAATCCCTTCATAAATGTTACTTTGCTCACACTCCAACAGCACGTCAAGTATTAAAAACCATTTGTCTCCATTCACTCCTATCAAACACGCTCATGCATGCCTGCTGGAAGTCCAAGCCCCTCGCACACAAAACCTCCTTTACCCCCTCCCTCCAACCCTTCCTAGGCCGACCCCTACCCCGCCTTCCTTCCACTACAGACTGATACACTCTTGAAGTCATTCTGTTTCGCTCCATTCTCTCTACATGTCCGAACCACCTCAACAACCCTTCCTCAGCCCTCTGGACAACAGTTTTGGTAATCCCGCACCTCCTCCTAACTTCCAAACTACGAATTCTCTGCATTATATTCACACCACACATTGCCCTCAGACATGACATCTCCACTGCCTCCAGCCTTCTCCTCGCTGCAACATTCATCACCCACGCTTCACACCCATATAAGAGCGTTGGTAAAACTATACTCTCATACATTCCCCTCTTTGCCTCCAAGGACAAAGTTCTTTGTCTCCACAGACTCCTAAGTGCACCACTCACTCTTTTTCCCTCATCAATTCTATGATTCACCTCATCTTTCATAGACCCATCCGCTGACACGTCCACTCCCAAATATCTGAATACGTTCACCTCCTCCATACTCTCTCCCTCCAATCTGATATTCAATCTTTCATCACCTAATCTTTTTGTTATCCTCATAACCTTACTCTTTCCTGTATTCACCTTTAATTTTCTTCTTTTGCACACCCTACCAAATTCATCCACCAATCTCTGCAACTTCTCTTCAGAATCTCCCAAGAGCACAGTGTCATCAGCAAAGAGCAGCTGTGACAACTCCCACTTTGTGTGTGATTCTTTATCTTTTAACTCCACGCCTCTTGCCAAGACCCTCGCATTTACTTCTCTTACAACCCCATCTATAAATATATTAAACAACCACGGTGACATCACACATCCTTGTCTAAGGCCTACTTTTACTGGGAAAAAATTTCCCTCTTTCCTACATACTCTAACTTGAGCCTCACTATCCTCGTAAAAACTCTTCACTGCTTTCAGTAACCTACCTCCTACACCATACACTTGCAACATCTGCCACATTGCCCCCCTATCCACCCTGTCATACGCCTTTTCCAAATCCATAAATGCCACAAAGACCTCTTTAGCCTTATCTAAATACTGTTCACTTATATGTTTCACTGTAAACACCTGGTCCACACACCCCCTACCTTTCCTAAAGCCTCCTTGTTCATCTGCTATCCTATTCTCCGTCTTACTCTTAATTCTTTCAATTATAACTCTACCATACACTTTACCAGGTACACTCAACAGAGTTATCCCCCTATAATTTTTGCACTCTCTTTTATCCCCTTTGCCTTTATACAAAGGAACTATGCATGCTCTCTGCCAATCCCTAGGTACCTTACCCTCTTCCATACATTTATTAAATAATTGCACCAACCACTCCAAAACTATATCCCCACCTGCTTTTAACATTTCTATCTTTATCCCATCAATCCCAGCTGCCTTACCCCCTTTCATTTTACCTACTGCCTCACGAACTTCCCCCACACTCACAACTGGCTCTTCCTCACTCCTACAAGATGTTATTCCTCCTTGCCCTATACACGAAATCACAGCTTCCCTATCTTCATCAACATTTAACAATTCCTCAAAATATTCCTTCCATCTTCCCAATACCTCTAACTCTCCATTTAATAACTCTCCTCTCCTATTTTTAACTGACAAATCCATTTGTTCTCTAGGCTTTCTTAACTTGTTAATCTCACTCCAAAACTTTTTCTTATTTTCAACAAAATTTGTTGATAACATCTCACCCACTCTCTCATTTGCTCTCTTTTTACATTGCTTCACCACTCTCTTAACTTCTCTCTTTTTCTCCATATACTCTTCCCTCCTTGCATCACTTCTACTTTGTAAAAACTTCTCATATGCTAACTTTTTCTCCCTTACTACTCTCTTTACATCATCATTCCACCAATCGCTCCTCTTCCCTCCTGCACCCACTTTCCTGTAACCACAAACTTCTGCTGAACACTCTAACACTACATTTTTAAACCTACCCCATACCTCTTCGACCCCATTGCCTATGCTCTCATTAGCCCATCTATCCTCCAATAGCTGTTTATATCTTACCCTAACTGCCTCCTCTTTTAGTTTATAAACCTTTACCTCTCTCTTCCCTGATGCTTCTATTCTCCTTGTATCCCATCTACCTTTTACTCTCAGTGTAGCTACAACTAGAAAGTGATCTGATATATCTGTGGCCCCTCTATAAACATGTACATCCTGAAGTCTACTCAACAGTCTTTTATCTACCAATACATAATCCAACAAACTACTGTCATTTCGCCCTACATCATATCGTGTATACTTATTTATCCTCTTTTTCTTAAAATATGTATTACCTATAACTAAACCCCTTTCTATACAAAGTTCAATCAAAGGGCTCCCATTATCATTTACACCTGGCACCCCAAACTTACCTACCACACCCTCTCTAAAAGTTTCTCCTACTTTAGCATTCAAGTCCCCTACCACAATTACTCTCTCACTTGGTTCAAAGGCTCCTATACATTCACTTAACATCTCCCAAAATCTCTCTCTCTCCTCTGCATTCCTCTCTTCTCCAGGTGCATACACACTTATTATGACCCACTTCTCGCATCCAACCTTTACTTTAATCCACATAAAGAAAAATTGGATATCAAATTGGGGAGGAGGAGTATGGAAGAAGTGAATGTTTTCAGATACTTGGGAGTTGACGTGTCGGCGGATGGATTTATGAAGGATGAGGTTAATCATAGAATTGATGAGGCAAAAAAGGTGAGTTGTGCGTTGAGGTATATGTGGAGTCAAAAAACGTTATCTATGGAGGCAAAGAAGGGAATGTATGAAAGTATAGTAGTACCAACACTCTTATATGGATGTGAAGCTTGGGTGGTAAATGCAGCAGCGAGGAGACGGTTGGAGGCAGTGGAGATGTCCTGTTTAAGGGCAATGTGTGGTGTAAATATTATGCAGAAAATTCAGAGTGTGGAAATTAGGAAAAGGTGTGGAGTTAATAAAAGTATTAGTCAGAGGGCAGAAAAGGGGTTGTTGATGTGCTTTGGTCATTTAGAGAGAATGGATCAAAGTAGAATGACATGGAAAGCATATAAATCTATAGGGGAAGGAAGGCGGGGTAGGGGTCGTCCTCGAAAGGGTTGGAGAGAGGGGGTAAAGAAGGTTTTGTGGGCAAGGGGCTTGGACTTCCAGCAAGCGTGTGTGAGCATGTTAGATAGGAGTGAATGGAGACGAATGGTACTTGGGACCTGACGATCTGTTGGAGTGTGAGCAGGGTAATATTTAGTGAAGGGATTCAGGGAAACCGGTTATTTTCATTTAGTCGGACTTGAGTCCTGGAAATGGGAAGTACAATGCCTGCACTTTAAAGGAGGGGTTTGGGATATTGGCAGTTTGGAGGGGTATGTTGTGTATCTTTATATGTGTATGCTTCTAAACTGTTGTATTCTGAGCACCTCTGCAAAAACAGTGATAATGTGCGAGTGTGGTGAAAGTGTTGAATGATGATGAAAGTATTTTCTTTTTGGGGATTTTCTTTCTTTTTTGGGTCACCCTGCCTCGGTGGGAGACGGCCAACTTGTTGAAAAATAAAAAAAAAAAAATATAATATATATATATAAACACTGATCTCTGGCTGAAGGAGACTCGAACCTACGAACAGGCAGGCAGGGAGTGTAGCATGGAGGAAGGGAGTGTAGCAGGGAGGCAGGGTGTGTAGCATGGAGGGAGGGAGTGTAGCAGGGAGGCAGGGAGTATAACAGGGAAACGGAGTGTGGGAGGAAGGCAGGAAGTGTAGTAGGCAGGCAGGGAGTGTAGCATGGAGGGAGGAAGTGTAGCAGGCAGGCAGGGAGTGTAGCATTGGGGGAGGAAGTGTAGCAGGGAGTGTAGCAGGGAAACAGGGAGTGTGGAGGGGAGGCAAGGAGTGCAGCAGGCAGGGAGGGTAATAACCCCAGAGAGGGCTTTGATACCTGAAGTCTTATGGAGGAAGATTTCCCTTCCAAACAATAATCAATCCTTCCTCTCTCCTCTTCCCTATCTTCCATAAACCAACAAGAGTCTTCAATAAAGGTATATAATAGGGATTTAAATGATCATTTATTTATTTTATTTAGCTCTCATTGTTTTGTGCATGTAAAACTATAATCTTTAAAAAAATTTTTTTTTTGTTAATATTTTTGGGTTTCTGGAATGGATTAATTGTGTTTACATTAATTCTTATGGGAAATGTTATTTCAGTTTTAGGCCATGTCACTTTTAGGCCAACCTTCTGAAACGGATTATGGTCGATAACTGAGGGTCCACTGTACATTACTAAACTTAAAAAGAGAGACTCATTTTTCTTTTTAGGTCACCCTGCCTCGACGGGATACAGCTGGGTTGTTAAAAAAAAAAAAAAGGTTTAATCTTACGTCTACCCAAAATACAAAGCTTACATAGTTTCTTCATAGCTTATATATTTCCTACAAACTTCATGTGGTCCCCACAGAATTTATATGCTTTTCCATGAATGAAAGAACAATATACAGTGGACCCCCGGATAACGATCAGCTCCCAACTCGACCAATTATGTAAGTTTATTTTTGTAAGTGCTTTTGTAGGTGTATTTTTAGGGGTCTGAAATGGACTAATCTAATTCACAATATTTCTTTTTATATTATTTTTATTATCACACCGGCCGATTCCCACCAAGGCAGGGTGGCCCGAAAAAGAAAAACTTTCACCATCATTCACTCCATCACTGTCTTGCCAGAAGGGTGCTTTACACTACAGTTTTTAAACTGCAACATTAACACCCCTCCTTCAGAGTGCAGGCACTGTACTTCCCATCTCCAGGACTCAAGTCCGGCCTGCCGGTTTCCCTGAATCCCTTCATAAATGTTACTTTGCTCACACTCCAACAGCACGTCAAGTATTAAAAACCATTTGTCTCCATTCACTCCTATCAAACACGCTCACGCATGCCTGCTGGAAGTCCAAGCCCCTCGCACACAAAACCTCCTTTACCCCCTCCCTCCAACCCTTCCTAGGCCGACCCCTACCCCGCCTTCCTTCCACTACAGACTGATACACTCTTGAAGTCATTCTGTTTCGCTCCATTCTCTCTACATGTCCGAACCACCTCAACAACCCTTCCTCAGCCCTCTGGACAACAGTTTTGGTAATCCCGCACCTCCTCCTAACTTCCAAACTACGAATTCTCTGCATTATATTCACACCACACATTGCCCTCAGACATGACATCTCCACTGCCTCCAGCCTTCTCCTCGCTGCAACATTCATCACCCACGCTTCACACCCATATAAGAGCGTTGGTAAAACTATACTCTCATACATTCCCCTCTTTGCCTCCAAGGACAAAGTTCTTTGTCTCCACAGACTCCTAAGTGCACCACTCACTCTTTTTCCCTCATCAATTCTATGATTCACCTCATCTTTCATAGACCCATCCGCTGACACGTCCACTCCCAAATATCTGAATACGTTCACCTCCTCCATACTCTCTCCCTCCAATCTGATATTCAATCTTTCATCACCTAATCTTTTTGTTATCCTCATAACCTTACTCTTTCCTGTATTCACCTTTAATTTTCTTCTTTTGCACACCCTACCAAATTCATCCACCAATCTCTGCAACTTCTCTTCAGAATCTCCCAAGAGCACAGTGTCATCAGCAAAGAGCAGCTGTGACAACTCCCACTTTGTGTGTGATTCTTTATCTTTTAACTCCACGCCTCTTGCCAAGACCCTCGCATTTACTTCTCTTACAACCCCATCTATAAATATATTAAACAACCACGGTGACATCACACATCCTTGTCTAAGGCCTACTTTTACTGGGAAAAAATTTCCCTCTTTCCTACATACTCTAACTTGAGCCTCACTATCCTCGTAAAAACTCTTCACTGCTTTCAGTAACCTACCTCCTACACCATACACTTGCAACATCTGCCACATTGCCCCCCTATCCACCCTGTCATATGCCTTTTCCAAATCCATAAATGCCACAAAGACCTCTTTAGCCTTATCTAAATACTGTTCACTTATATGTTTCACTGTAAACACCTGGTCCACACACCCCCTACCTTTCCTAAAGCCTCCTTGTTCATCTGCTATCCTATTCTCCGTCTTACTCTTAATTCTTTCAATTATAACTCTACCATACACTTTACCAGGTACACTCAACAGACTTATCCCCCTATAATTTTTGCACTCTCTTTTATCCCCTTTGCCTTTATACAAAGGAACTATGCATGCTCTCTGCCAATCCCTAGGTACCTTACCCTCTTCCATACATTTATTAAATAATTGCACCAACCACTCCAAAACTATATCCCCACCTGCTTTTAACATTTCTATCTTTATCTCATCAATCCCGGCTGCCTTACCCCCTTTCATTTTACCTACTGCCTCACGAACTTCCCCCACACTCACAACTGGCTCTTCCTCACTCCTACAAGATGTTATTCCTCCTTGCCCTATACACGAAATCACAGCTTCCCTATCTTCATCAACATTTAACAATTCCTCAAAATATTCCTTCCATCTTCCCAATACCTCTAACTCTCCATTTAATAACTCTCCTCTCCTATTTTTAACTGACAAATCCATTTGTTCTCTAGGTTTTCTTAACTTGTTAATCTCACTCCAAAACTTTTTCTTATTTTCAACAAAATTTGTTGATAACATCTCACCCACTCTCTCATTTGCTCTCTTTTTACATTGCTTCACCACTCTCTTAACTTCTCTCTTTTTCTCCATATACTCTTCCCTCCTTGCATCACTTCTACTTTGTAAAAACTTCTCATATGCTAACTTTTTCTCCCTTACTACTCTCTTTACATCATCATTCCACCAATCGCTCCTCTTCCCTCCTGCACCCACTTTCCTGTAACCACAAACTTCTGCTGAACACTCTAACACTACATTTTTAAACCTACCCCATACCTCTTCGACCCCATTGCCTATGCTCTCATTAGCCCATCTATCCTCCAATAGCTGTTTATATCTTACCCTAACTGCCTCCTCTTTTAGTTTATAAACCTTCACCTCTCTCTTCCCTGATGCTTCTATTCTCCTTGTATCCCATCTACCTTTTACTCTCAGTGTAGCTACAACTAGAAAGTGATCTGATATATCTGTGGCCCCTCTATAAACATGTACATCCTGAAGTCTACTCAACAGTCTTTTATCTACCAATACATAATCCAACAAACTACTGTCATTTCGCCCTACATCATATCGTGTATACTTATTTATCCTCTTTTTCTTAAAATATGTATTACCTATAACTAAACCCCTTTCTATACAAAGTTCAATCAAAGGGCTCCCATTATCATTTACACCTGGCACCCCAAACTTACCTACCACACCCTCTCTAAAAGTTTCTCCTACTTTAGCATTCAAGTCCCCTACCACAATTACTCTCTCACTTGGTTCGAAGGCTCCTATACATTCACTTAACATCTCCCAAAATCTCTCTCTCTCCTCTGCATTCCTCTCTTCTCCAGGTGCATACACGCTTATTATGACCCACTTCTCGCATCCAACCTTTACTTTAATCCACATAATTCTTGAATTTACACATTCATATTCTCTTTTCTCCTTCCATAACTGATCATTTAACATTACTGCTACCCCTTCCTTTGCTCTAACTCTCTCAGATACTCCAGATTTAATCCCATTTATTTCCCCCCACTGAAACTCTCCTACCCCCTTCAGCTTTGTTTCGCTTAGGGCCAGGACATCCAACTTCTTTTCATTCATAACATCAGCAATCATCTGTTTCTTGTCATCCGCACTACATCCACGCACATTTAAGCAACCCAGTTTTATAAAGTTTTTCTTCTTCTCTTTTTTAGTAACCTAGATGTATGTATATATATATATATGCATGTGCGTGTCTGTGAAGTGTGACCAAAGTGTAAGTAGGAGTAGCAAGATATCCCTGTTATCTTAGCGTGTTTATGAGACAGAAAAAGAAACCAGCAATCCTACCATCATGCAAAACAGTTACAGGTTTTTGTTTCACAGTCATCTGGCAGGACGGTAGTACTTCCCTGGGTGGTTGCTGTCTACCAACCTACTACCTATATTTCTTATGGGAACAAATTCGGTCTATAATGGCACCCAAACAGACTTCTGGATTGAAATACAGTGGACCCCCGCATAACGATGGCATCACATAACGATTATTTCGCATACCGCTTACTTTAATTGCAAAAATTTTGCCTCACATACCGCTTAAAAACCCGCTTACCAATTTTCGTCCGAGACGCATCCAATGTGCGGCCTGAGCCACGCTCACATGTTCCGCCGGTGGCATTGTTTACCAGCCAGCCTCCGCGGTAACATCCAAGCATACAATCGGAATATTTCGTATTATTACAGTGTTTTCGGTGCTTTTTCTGGAAAATAAGTGACCATGGGCCCCAAGAAAGCTTCTAGTGCCAACCCTACAGCAATAAGGGTGAGAATTACAATAGAGATGAAGAAAAAGATCATTGATAAGTATGAAAGTGGAGTGCATGTCTCCGAGCTGGCCAGGTTGTATAATAAACCCCAATCAACCATCGCTACTATTGGTGGTACAGCTGCTGCTGCTGCTGCACTGTCAGCTGCTGCTGCTGCTGTAGCACCGTTGTTGGTGTGGCTTATTGAGAATACCAAGAAACAATTAACCCCAGAGGATTTGCCACCCAGGATAACCCAAAAAAGTCAGTGTCATCGAAGACTGTCTAACTTATTTCCATTGGGGTCCTTAATCTTGTCTCCCAGGATGCAACCCACACAAGTCGACTAACACCCAGGTGAACAGGGAAAAATGCCTGGAACTAGTGCTCATATTGGTGAATTTAAAGCCAGCAAAGGTTGGTTTGATAAGGCCTGTTCTGGAAGAAAATGCCAAACAGGACCTACAGTACTCAGGAGGAAAAGGCACTCCCAGGACACAGTGTCTCATCAGTCATTGCTGCATCTTCAATAAAGGTAAGTGTCATTTATTCTTCATTTAGTAGACTAGTACATGCACAATATATACTGTGCATGTACTACTCTACTATTGTGCATGTATCCTTCTCTTTGTGTGTGGGAAAATGTATATTTCATGTGGTAAAATTTTTTTTTTTCATACTTTTGGGTGTCTTGCACGGATTAATTTTATTTCCATTATTTCTTATGGGGAAAATTCATTCACATAACGATTATTTCGCATAACAATTACCCCTCTTGCACGGATTAAAATCGTTAACCGGGGGTCCACTGTAATATCGTTATGCGGGGGTCCACTGTACAGTGGTACAATATAGAGTGCTACAGTGACCGAGCTTGTAACTCAATTTGCTCATATATAAAATCAGTTTTCCTCATTGAAATTAACAAATGCCATTAATCAGTCCCAGCGGAATTCCTGGCTCTCGGGAAGCAGGAGAAAATACTTCAGTATAACGCTAATATCAACACTGTGGCTTATTTATCTATCACAATTGATCTAATATGACTTAATAAACAATGTAAATAACATAGAAACATGATATATACTCTAGAATGAATAGAATATGTATGTATATTTGCTGGTAGAATTACCGACAATATGTAAAGTAAAAGGACACAAGTGCAACTAATGTGACATTTTATTGTGGCAACATTTCACTCTCCAGGAGCTTTGTCAGGCCGTTACAAACACTGCATGGACAAAGAAACTAATTTCCACAGATGCAAGTGCCTTGAATCATCACTAATCGCTGTTTCTAATGCAATTAAACAAAACAAAGGCAGCTTCACCATATCTGAAGTCTTAGCAAGAATCCTTCTGAAAACAGTAAACCCTGCGATCACATAGTCTCTCCTGCTAATGCTACACAGGCACATTACAAAGGATGAACACTGAAACAGGCCTTCTCTAATTCAACCTCCAATAGAAATATTTGTCTAACCTATTATTTTTATGCTACCCAAGTAATAGATTTTATATCCTTTTACTCATGTGCAAGTTAATTTTTCTACCATATTGTATCACTACTACTACTACCACTCACTCTAAGTCTATATATACCCTCTGTGTCCATGCATTGTTTGTAACAGCTTGACAAAGTTCCTGGAGAGCGAAACGTTGCCACAATAAAATGTCACATTAGTTGCACTTATGTTCTTTTACTTTACATAGTACGTATATGTATGTCATTATGTGACAAGTGGTGGCGGCCACTCCTGAGGTAAAAATAATTATTGCTCTGACCATATCTTCCCATTCTTGCCCTTCTGAGGTCTTATTATAAGAGAAAATAGAGTATTTGTGGGGCTGACTGTACTAGATCACTAGTTTCATAAGGAAAACACTGAAACAAAAGCAATTTTCTCATGCTTTTCTATGATTTCATGCTTTAATTCAATGAACATCATTCTTCTCTTCTCAGCACTGTCCTTTGCACATACTTTTTTAGGACCCATGGTTAGAAAAAAGAAATTTGGCAAAATAACTGAACAAAACGCTGGGATGCTGGGCGGATGTTGTGGCGTTTACTGCACCAACTAGTGGCGGCGTATCAGAAGTTCGCTTGTAACTTGGATTTTGGTTCATAGTTCAAAGCAAAAAATCGACCGAGTGATGGCTCATAACTCAGAAAACTTGTAAGTTGGGGCACTCGTAAGTCGAGGTATCACTGTATAATATCATACTATACTATATTACACCATGGAAAGTAAACTTTACTTTTGCTTAATGGCGTAACAAAGAAAATGGCTTCGGGTTTAAGTATTATATCAAACATATCGTCAGAGGTGCACATAAATAAGATAAAATCAGCAGTGTATATGAACCTATATAAGGAGTAATTTAGGACACTATATATAACATACAAGAGGCCCATTATAAAATATGCTGCCACAGAATGGAATCCTCGCCTGATAAAGCATGTGACAGAGTTATAGAAGAACCAGTGAGCTGAAACAAATGTTTTGCAGTGTAAGGAATGGGATATCTGTAAAGACTCGATTTAATTTGACTACCCTGGAAATAAAGAAAGGAAAGACATGGTCAAGGCTTAAAATCCTGAGATGTTGGTGTCAGCTAAGCTTGTAAACAGAGTGGTTGGAGACACGTATTAAACACAACTGTCATCAAGAATGAATTTGAGAAGCTTTTGCATACTTTTTCTTATCACTTGGGCTGTAGCACCCATTTTAGACTGTGCATTGAGTAGCAACACCTTATCTGACTCGGTCACCAGTCAGGTCACGTAGGAGCAGTGGTCCCTGGAATTATCAATAGGTTTCAGAAAAATGTCACAACTCTTTCTATGA
Organism: Cherax quadricarinatus; assembly: GCF_038502225.1. Taxonomy (NCBI): domain Eukaryota; kingdom Metazoa; phylum Arthropoda; class Malacostraca; order Decapoda; family Parastacidae; genus Cherax; species Cherax quadricarinatus. The sequence goes on along the minus strand of NC_091377.1, from coordinate 11,838,962 downwards.
ATGTCATGTCTTTGTGAATGAAGCCTAAGGCATTGATGTCTACAAATAGGAGCAGAATTTCTTTTGAGGACACTTAGGCAAGTTTTATAACATTTTTATAACTGTGTTATTCATGGCCATATTATTTACACAATATTGACCAGAAGATGAGAAAGACATGCAACACTTGTGCATGTTTCAAACTTAGCTATGATATTAAGTTCACATCATATCCCAAAAATACTTCCTCAGAAAACTCACTCCTTTTGACAATCTTTTTTTTTTTTTTTTTTTTTTTTTTTTTGTAATTATTGACTTGTGGTTGAGGTGTTTTGCTGGTTCTGTTCTACAGTTTGTAGTTATCTAAGGAAATTTTACTTCATTCATCCATACGTTAGTAATAATGCTTATTTACCTGCGTATTACAGAATGTATGTTATCATTCCTAGATAGTAAGTTGGTAGACAGCAACCGCCCAGGGAGGTACTACCGTCCTACCAAGTGAGTGTAAAACAGAAACCTGTAATTATTTTACACGATGGTAGGATTGCTGGTGTCTGTTTTCCGTCTCATAAATGTGCAAGATATCAGGTACGTCTTGCTATTTACACTTGGGTCACACTACACATGCATGTACAAACATATATATACACACCCCTCTGGGTTTTCTTTTATTTTCTTACTAGTTCTTGTTCTTACTTATTTCCTTTTATCTCCATGGGGAAGTGCAACAGAATTCTTCCTCCGTAAGCCATGCGTATCATAAGAGGCTACTTACATGGCAGAAGCAAGGGGCTAATAACCCCTTCTCCTGTATACATTACTAAAATTAAAAAGAGAAGCTTTCGTTTTTCTTTTTAGGGTACACTGCCTTGGTGGGATATGGCCGGTTTGATGGAAAAAAAAAAAGTTATTTAACCATTCCTGTAAGTGTACATTAACCCTTTCAGGGTCCACAGGCCCTCTCAGAGACTTGTTCTTAGGGTCCCCCAAATTTCAAAAAAAAAAAAAAAAAAAATGTCTTATGAAAAGATAGAGAATCTTTTCCCGATCATAATGACACCAAGAGTATGAAATTTAATGGAAAACTTACGGAATTATGCTCTCGCGAAGTTAGCGGTCTCGATAATGTTTACGCATCGGCGATTTTGCCCACTTTGAGCCCTATTTTCGGTCAATTCCAGTTTAGTAGTCGACAAAAATCATACGTATTTCACTAGAACTCAATGTTTTCTATCGAATGAGTACAAGAAACTACCCATTTACCAATTTCAACTATCCAATACAGTGGTCAGAATTTAGCAATTTTGTCAATTTCACACAAATTTCAAAAGATGCCAATTTCCAAATAGGGTCCAGAATAAACAAGAAAGACATTCCTGGCACTAAAATAACATTTCCTCTGCTCATTAGTCACGTCCCCACGCCCCTCTTACATTCTTTTGCTTTCCATTTTGAATTTTTATTCTCACAATAAATAGAAGATTTACTGTTATGCAGACTACTGCATTAGTGCAGAAATGGTATAAATAATATCGGCGCACTTGTGAAAGAATATTAGACTCACCAGTTGACGTGTATTGGACACTTAGCATGATTTGTTTACTTTTGAACTTTGGTAAAAATCGAACATTTCTGCTACTTTGAGCTCAATTTCACGGTACTTTTCATTGTAAAACCAGTCAGTCATCTCAATTTCTGTAATATGTCTTCCATTCTATCAAATGAGACCAGGAAAGCTAGAATACAACAATAAATACCATATGAAAATACAGTGCAAAGTCGCTGTTTTAATCCAAAAACACGGTCAAATTTTTTTTTTTCTCATTACGCACTGTGTGCTGCAGGATTTTTTTTTATACTGCGCACACTGACCACATAGACCCATTCTTTCATATGTAGGCCTACCAGCTTTCTCTCACTAGATTTGAAGGCGCTAGAATTTATGAGTACTAGTACGTCAAGGACCCTGGCACGTAAGCCATACTAGTACGGCCAAAACCCTGAATGGGTTAAATCTTATGATTTTATCTTCTATTTTGAAAAGTTTATGATTAAATATTGATATTTCTTGTATAAGGATTTGTCAAACATAAATCTTACTATACCCCAGGTGTGGCTGGAGCAACAAGTGTTTTGGTGCAGCGAGCAAATGAGATCCGCTTGCAGAAGGTCAACTGGCCCTCCTACCTTCAGTAAGTGATGCTGCTGCTTTATCTAGTCATGGACTAAATCTTGTATGATCTTTTCTACTTGTAGAAGCACTTTTAGTCCAATCTTACCTGGGGAGTATATGATGCCCATCACTAAAGGGCAGCCATCTGCAGTCTTCTTTTTTGCTGTCTTAGTGCTAAAATTGTGCATTGAATGCTTGCTATTGAATGTCTGTTGGAAAATTATGCAGATATCAAAAGTATATCAAAGGTGGTAGTTGTGACGATGTGGATGAAGAGTTGTCAGTAGCTGATGACTACCGTAATGCATCTCTGGTCTGATTTACCCTGCAGTATTCCGTCTTTGATATTCTTTTCACCAAGTCTCAAGCTGGCTCTTATTTTCTTCTCATTGTCTTTAATTATATGGATGGTGAATTCTCTCTTAATAAAGGTGCAGGCATTCTGTATCACATATCTAAAAAAATATATTTTCTTCAATACTGTCAGAGATTCATGATTATTCTTATTCTTGCCACCTTTAGCATCACTAATATTTTTTTTTTACCTAATATCCAGAAATTACTGTATATGTAGTGATGAAAATATCCAAAATCATTTCCATAAAGGAACCATAGGTGGTGTGGGTGAGAGGAGGTGCACTCTGCAAACATTCATCCCTTAGGCCCAATTTGTGCTGGAGAGAAAGTTCACATTGCCAACTACCAAGATTTTGAGCATAACTCAATGCTTCCTCACTTATGTACGTAGTCTTAAATAGTCTTTCAGCATTAGGATTAGTTTACCTGAACTTCACTGAATGCTGGTGGCTTTCTTTTGTGCCTAACAATACAGTGAAACCTTACTTATGAGTTTAATCAGTTCCATGACCTTGCTTGCATCTGGATTTGCTCATTTGCAGAGTCAATTTTCCTCATTTAAATTAGTTGAAATGGAATTAATCTGTTCCAGTGGAATTCCAGGCACGACAAAATTTCCCTAATAGCAACTCTATGGCTTATTTATCTATCACAGTTCATCTAATATGACACAATAAACAATATTAATAACATAGAAACATGATACGTATATACACTAGAATGAATAAAATACATGTTATTACGTATGTGGCTAGTGGTGGTGACAGCGGCCATGTTGTTGGGGTTTATAGGGCCACCACAGCGGCCATTCCTGCTCCTGACTACATGTGTAGAGCACCTAGGATAACCCAAAAAAGTCAGACAGAGTGACTTATAATTACTACACTCTTAATGTTACACTTTGTCTCTGACTCCTGCTTTAGTATTATATATATTGTAGAAATGGTATGCTGGTACTGCATGGCCAAGTCCTTAACCCTCCACCTAGTCTGTTTATGATTTTCTGCTTTAATTCCAAGGAAATCATCCTCTTTTTCTTCTCAGCACTGTCCTTTGCACTTGCTTTCTTAGGACCCATGGTAAGAAACAAGAAATTTCACAAAATAACTGCACAAAACTTAAGGAAAACATGAGAATTCCCTCCACAGCAAGTGGAGTGGACTGAGCATTGTTTTGATATGTACTGCTATCTCGTGGTGGCGTTTGGAAGCTCACTTATACTATAGGGTACAACAAGGTCTGCCACTGCTGCTTCATGTTGTCTGCCACTGCTACCTCATTTTGTCTGCCACTGCTGCTTCATGTTGTCTGCCACTGCTACCTCATGTTGTCTGCCACTGCTACCTCATTTTGTCTGCCACTGCTACCTCATGATTTCTGCCACTGCTGCTTCATGTCTACCACTGCTGCTTCATGTTGTCTGCCTCTGCTGCTTCATGTCTGCCACTGCTGCTTTATGTCTGCCACTGCTGCTTCATGTTGTCTACCACTGCTGCTTCATGATGTCTGCCACTGCTGCTTCATGTTGGCTGCCACTGCTACCTCATGATGTCTGCTCCCACTTTTGCTAGCGTGTTAAAGAGCTTTCCAATATGTGAAGGTTGAGGGGCAGTGCCAATTGAACAGGTATTGGATGGTGACATCATTTGTTTACTCCTGAACATCGCCGAAGAATCGAACATTTCTGCTACTTTGAGCTCAATTTCAAGGTACTTTTCATTGTGGAACCAATCAAAATCATATTTATATCTGTAGTATATCTTCCATTCTATCAAGTGAAGCCAAGAAAACGAGAATACAACCATAATAACCATTCGAAAATGTACCGCTAAGGGGAGGCTAATGGCTGAGAAGTGAACTCTGTTATTTATGGTCCGATTTCTTTCATTTTTGGTGTATGTTAAGAAGCATCTTTCCATCATACTTTGCCCAAGTTTCAATAAGATAGTCCAACAAACAACTGAGATCCAATTCCCTAGGTCAAAAGCAAGAGCCCCTCACCAGTGTCAAGGAACCTCCCTTGAGGCCCGCTCGCATCTGGAAATTTTGCTCACGTCTGGAAGCAAAAAATCGACCAAACGACTGGTCGTATCTGGAAAAACTCGCATGTGGATGCACTCATAATTAGAGGTTCCACTGTACTTTATAATATGTAAACTACATCACCTGGATGCTGCAGAAAAGAAAGACATTTATTATTATTATCAGGCTTTTTCAAAGATAGCATTAATTTACTTTATACAGTGGAACCTCGGTTGTCAAATTTAATTTGTTCCACGTGTCGATTCAACAACTGAAATGGAAGACATCCAAAGCAATTTTTCCCATAAAGAATAATGTAAATAGAATTAATCCAGACCCCAAATGACAATGTAATAATTTATTAAAAGTGTACTAACTACTGCATAAAACTGTAAAAATGAATATTAAAAGAAACTTTAACCGAAATACTGTACAGTAAATTAAAATTTAATCGCCTCTTACCTGTCAGAGGAGAGTCAATGGCATACAGGAAGCAGGTGGTGGAGAGGAGGGGGTATGTTACTGCATGGAAGGAGAGTCGCCTTCTGGTAATATGTCAGGCAACTGTGCTTCCGGTGTTGTTTCTCTTCTTTGTATCTTTTCACCATTAACACCTTGTTATGGCTAACTGGTTCTTTGTCTCACTAAAAACCTGTTCATTGAGGTTTGTTTTGGGCTTTGTTCTAACACTGTCTAAATTGAGACATTACAGTCATTGTACATGTTAGAGAGATGGATGGCCACTACTTTGTGTGGATGGTATTTTTCAGCAAAGTCCCGCACTTCATGCCATTTAGCACACATATCCTTGACTAGTGCAATGGGCACATCATCCCTTCCTTCCTCTTACTCTGATGACAGCTTCTCAGCCGCAATCTGTTGTTGCTTCTCCTTTCAAGTTCTGTGGTGAGTTCAGTTCTGTGCTCCTCCACCAACTCCTCCCCATCATCTTTAGTCACCTCTAAGCTCAAAGTCTTCCACACTATCCTCTACTAGCTCAGGCTCATCTTCAAAGCATTCAAAATCCCTGGCTGTCATAAAGTCAGGCCACAATTCCTTCCATGCTGACTACATTGTCCTGGAAGACACGTTTACCTGGAGTTTACCTGGAGAGAGTTCCGGGGGTCAACGTTACTGCGGCCTGGTCTGTGACCAGGCCTCATGGTGGATCAGGGCCTGATCAACCAGGCTGTTACTGCTGGCTGCACGCAATCCAGCGTACAAGCCACAGCCCGGCTGGTCAGGTACCGACTTTAGGTGCTTGTCCAGTGCCTGCTTAAAGACAGCCAGGGGTCTATTGGTAATCCCCCTTATGTATGCTGGGAGGCAGTTGAACAGTCTCGGGCCCCTGACACTTATTGTGTTGTCTCTTAACGTGCTAGTGACACCCCTGCTTTTCATTGGGGGGATGTTGCATCGTCTGCCAAGTCTTTTGCTTTCGTAGAGAGTGATTTTCGTGTGCAAGTTTGGTACTAGTCCCTCTAGGATTTTCCAGGTGTATATAATCATGTATCTCTCCCGCTTGCATTCCAGGGAATACAGGTTTAGGAACCTCAAGCGCTCCCAGTAATTGAGGTGTTTTATCTGTTATGCGCACCGTGAGAGTTCTCTGTACATTTTCTAGGTCAGTAATTTCACCTGCCTTGAAAGGTGCTGTTAGTGTGCAGCAATATTCCAGGCTTTGTCTATAAACCTCAAGCAGGTGAGGATATTGAAATGGTCCTCCTTTGGACAAATGATGGCTTATCTCTCAATAAAAAAATTGCACCAAAACTGCAAAATAACAAAAAAAAGTTCACAAGATGCACATCAAAAGCTCAAGATGTTTACTGCACACGAGTCAGTGAGTGTGTGACCTGAGCCGTTTGCATTGTCACTCAACAACCAAGAGAACATATGAAAACCAAGACTTTTTTTTTTCTCGAATTCCTCATTCGAAAATCGATTTGTTCGACAGATAATGCAGTCGACAACCGAGGTTCTACTGCATAGTGTCACTTAACCCCTTCAGGGTCCAAGGCCCAAATTTGAAGTGGTGCCCCAGTGTCCAAGAATTTTCAAAAAAAAAATTTGTTATTTTTTCTTATGAAATGGTAGAGAATCTTTTTGTGAAGGTAATAAAACAAAAAGTACGAAATTTGATGGAAAATTGACGAAATTATGCTCTCGCGAATTTTGATGTGTCAGCGATATTTACGAATTGGCGATTTTGCCGACTTTGACTCCCATTTTAGGCCAATTACATTATTCCAGTTAACCAAATTCTTGAGCACAAGAAATCGCCAAGTCAACTGTTTCAACTACAAATTAAAGTGATCGGAAATTGTTAATTTGGCCAATTTAACACAAAGTTCAAAATATTCCAATTTCAAAATAGGGTCCAGAATAAACAATGTAGGTATTCCTGGAACTAAACTAACATTTCCTCTGTTCATTAGTTACGTTTTGAGGCTTTACAAATAAATTCCATTTTTATTTTTTATTCACATAATGAATTTTTATTCACACCAAAAAATAGAAGATTTACTGTTATGCAATACTGTAATAATTGTACAGATATCATCACCATATTTGTGAATGCATATTAGACCCACCAGCTGACGTGTATTAGATGTGTGAGGTCGTTTATTTACTCTTGAATATCGGCAAAAATTTAACATTTCTGCTACTTTGAGCTCAGTTTCAAGCCATTTCCAGTGCTAAAACCAATCAAAATTATCTCTATTTCTGTAACATGTCTTCCATTCTATCAAATGAGACCAAGAAATCGCAAATACAACTATAAAAAACATACGAAAAAACACTGCAAAGTCACTGTTTTAATCGAAAAATCATGATTTCAGTTTTTCTCTCTCATTATACACAGTGTGCTGCAGGATCTGTTTTATGTGGTGCACACATACCACATAGATGTATTCTCTCATATCTAGGCCCAAATGTACCACTCACAGTTTATCAGAGTGAGCTGAGCTCATGACGTAGATCTACGGTTTGGACCCTGAACGTAAAGCCGTAGATCTACGGGACAGACCCTGAAAGGGTTAATATGCGCTTTTACTTCATCTGTGTTCTGTTCCGTGCTTTCCTTTGATTGAATCTGATTGCCTCCAATGTATCCAGCCACTGTGGCCCCAACAGGTTTAGTGCTCGGCATATGAACGTAAAAGTAATTCTGTTTATATATTACGTATATTTAACCCTTAAACTGCCCAAATGTAGATCTACTTTTGTACCACTAGCGCTCCGAACATAGATCTACCTTCAAATTTGGCACAGTTGGCCTGAGATGCCTGGTCAGTATAGAATGGGTCTTAATGCTTGGTGTGTGCAGTATTAAAAGAATCAGGAACCACTTAGTCCTTGTGGGAGCACCAGCTAGAGCAAATAGTGTGGCAAACACTGGGGATTCACTGATGGCGTGTCGTATTAACACTCCCCTTATAAGAGGAAAGTGATGTTGACCCAAAGTTTAGTGGCTTTGAGATGGATGTGGCCACAAGTGGGTGAGGATATATCAAAAACCTCGATAATAACCCATGTGGAACATTTGTGCAACATCCTTTCATTTCTGATACCACTGGTAGTGTCATCCTGCCAGAATGTCCTATAACCTATGCCCTAAAAAAAAGAGAAACGATTCTGGAACATGTGTAATACGTGTTTGGCAGGCCGAATGGCTGGGTGGCTGGCTGGCCAGGTGACTGATTGACTTTGGCTGTCTCTGTCTGCCTGTCTCTCTCTCTGTCTCTACCTCACAGGTAAACATAAATAGTTATTATACATAGTGTAAATTATCTAGGATAACCCAAAAAATCCAAAGTGCTATACTGTGCTTGTAGATATAAGGCATAATAAGCATGACTGGCAAGTAATATGCATTTTCACTTGTTCAGGAATCAGACGTGACGACTCTGCATCATGTGTAATCCCTGTTAGTTCATGAGTGGCTCTGTGAGACAGAGAGACAAGCAGACAGAGAGACAGGAAGACACACACACAGGCAGAGAGAAAGATAAGCAGAGACAGAGATAAAGAGAGAGAGCTAGACAGACAAACAGATAGACATGTTTATATGTAACAGTGAAGACAAACAAAGCCAAGGCAGTGCACTATCATCAAGTGTCACTCACTGCTGCACTGTCAGCAATGGAGTGACACTCGTCTTACACAGTGTTGCTTCAAGGAGTTTCATATATACTCCAGCATTTCTAAATGTTGCTGGGACCTATAAATACTATGTATATATTTCTAGATAATAGTAGGTTACCAAAGCAGGTGAAAATATTCACATGTCAGTGTGTTTATGACTATTTGAGTACCTAATGTTAGTGTCAGAACAAACATTGGCTATGAAATCACAAGAACTACTAAAATTTGTAATTATCAGAACAAAAAAAATTATATAAATTAAAAAAGAAAAAAAGGTATATTGGCAACACTTCTGCAAGCTGCAGGACTCCATGTTGCCATCAGGTGAGCAACCAGTGCCAACTTCGGGCAGGTGAGCATCCAGTACCAACTTCGCGGTCTTATATCTTGGCAAGTACTGATCCTAAATTTTTTTTTTGGGGTTTTATTACACAGAAAATTGCCCTCTTTAGTTAAAAAAAAAAAAAAAAGATTTTTGGAGTGCTGGCAATGAAAACATAGGTCTGTGTTTGGACAATTTAAGGGTTAATATGATTCGGGAGATCATTATCCCCATGACCCATTCTCAGAAATTGAAAGGAAATACTAATGGACTAAGAACCACTGTATTGTGAAACATGCAGGAAAGTATAGCTAAGTTTATTTTCCAAGAAAATATGTTTGCATTATGAAAACTGGTTTACAGTGCTTGTACCATACATGGAAAAGCCCATAGTTATACAAAGCTCAGGTATATTGAAACTAGAACTTGTAACTACTACTTGACAATGAATAGAGTTTGATTAATTTAAAGTTAGATTATTTTAATGCTGAGTTTAAAGTAGCTAAGTTTTCTGAAAATTAGATTCTTAAATGCATTGATCATTCTAAGTAAGAAAACTTTTACTAAAACATCAATGCTAATAACTGACAGTAACAAAACAGCATAGACAATTTGAGCAAGAAAATTTTTGATAGAAATATAGTGGAGACAAGTGCATGATTTTTTAATGCTGATTGAAATCTGGATAAGCAGATTACAATAGATGTATTTTGCATTTAAATTCAATGTTCATAAAATTGCAGTGAGTTAAGTACAGATTTTTTTTTTTTAAGTATTTTTGAAGCAGTTGACAGAGTAAACTTTTAAAAGCATCTTGTAGTGAGCTCCATATTTTTGGGTCTGTTTATTGAATTTATTAATTTATTTTATTTAATTTGTTAATTTATCTAATTTATTTTAAATCATGACACTATCGGCCATTTTAATTTTGGGGGCCGTGACAGTAAAAGGGCTTATGAGATTTTTATTCCAGGTCGCAGATGATCACCCAGGAGGACTACGAAGTCATCATGGCAGTTGAAGTGCCCGGTCAGAACCGACAAATTCTTCTCAACTCTCGTCGTCTTCAGGTGGCTCGAACCTTCATGAACCTCTTGGGTCATATTAGCAAGGACCAGACCATTCAGTACATCCTCATTCTGGTTGATGACATACTCTCTGTGAGTGTGAAATTTGTTTGTGCTGTAGGTTGTATGTTTCAGATAAATATTTTGTTCAATCTCTTCAATTTTTCGTGTTTAAATAAACGAAAGCCAACTCCACAAGCCATAGGTTAATAAATGGCATGTTTTTAATTTTTTAGCCCTTTCACTGCATCATACATTGCCTGGTTGTTTCCCAGGTTCTTAAGGTATGCATTTCAATTCAAAGACAAGGATTATGATTTTATTTTAGGAACATGGCTGTTCACTCTCTGGTATACTCGTAAATTTTTTTTTTTTTTGTAAAATAAATAAATGTGAATTTTTTTTTCTGAATTTTGTATTGTAAGGTATAGGAATTATAATTGGATTTTTTCTTGGTTTTCATCCATCAACTCCATATAATTTTTTTTTTTTTATGTGACCATTTATTGCATGTGCGGCAAGTTCATTTTTTCAGTAAATGTTAGTCAGAGAATGTAGAATTTGCTGTCTCCAGACAAATCTCTATGTTGTATATGTTATTGAATTCACTTTATTATCATGGGCCAGGAATACCTCTTAACCCTTTGAGGGTTTCGGACGTTCTAGTACGGCTTACGACCCAGGGTTTTTGACGTTCTAGTACACCTAAATTCTAGCGCCCTCAAATCTAGTGGGAGAAAGCTGGTAGGCCTCCATATGAAAGAATGGGTCTATGTGGTCAGTGTGCATGGTATAAAAAAAATCCTGCAGCACACAGTGCATGAGAAAAAAAAAATTTGACTTTTTTTTAAATAAAACAGCGACTTTGCAGTGTATTTTCGTATGGTATTTATTGTTGTATTCTAGTTTTCTTGGTCTCATTTTATAGAATGGAAGGCATATCATAGAAATTGAGATGCTTTTGACTGGTTTTACAATGAAAAGTACCTTGAAATTGAGCTCAAAGTAGCAGAAATGTTCGATTTTTACCAAAGTTCAAAAGTAAACAAATCATGCCAAGCGTCCAATACACGTCAACTGGTGAGTCTAATATTCCATTGCAAGTGCGCCAATATGATTCATACCATTTTTTACACTAATGCAGTAGTCTGCATAACAGTAAATCTTCTATTTTTTGTGAGAATAAAAATTCAAAGTGGAAAGCAAAAGAATGTAAGTGGGGCCTTGAGACGTGACTAATGAACTGAGGAAATGTCATTTTAGTGCCAGGAATGTATTTCTTGTTTGTTCAGGACCCTATTCGGAAATTGGCATCTTTTGAAATTTGTGTGAAATTGGCAAAATTGCTAAATTCTGACCACTGTACTTGATAGTTGAAATTAGTAAATGGGTGGTTTCTTGCACTCAATCAATAGAAAAAATGCAGTTCTAGCGAAATATTCATGTTTTTTGTCAACTAGTACAGTGGAACTGGCCGAAAATTGGGCTCAAAGTGGGCAAAATCGCCGATCCATAAACATCGCCGAGACGGCTAACTTCGCGAGAGCATAATTCTGTAAGTTTTCCATCAAATTTCATATTTTTGGTGTCATTATGATCGGGAAAAGATTCTCTATCTTTTCATAAGAATTTTTTTTTTTTTTTAAATTTGGCCGACCCTGAGAACGAATCTCGGAGAGGGCCTGTCGACCCTCAAAGGGTTAACACCCAAAATGAGGGACACCTGTTCAATGACATTGGCATGTCATGTATATGAAAAAAATCGTATTAAATTTTGTTCTTAAATAGCAGTGGTGTGTTTGATTTATGATTTTTTTTATAAATTTAGTCACACCTTGCATACAGTATTTTGAATGAGGAATATTACTGGACAGAATGTTTATTACTGCAGATTTATTTTTATGTTCTTTTCTAATTGTAAGATGTTCTATTTCATTTAATTTCAGGAAGAAAAATCCCGTGTAGAAATTTTTAAAGAGTGTGCACGAAAAAACCGTGAAAGCATGTGGAGCCCTTTCCTCAATTTGCTGACCCGACCGGATACGTTCATTATCAATATGACTGCTCGCATCATTGCCAAGTTGGCCTGTTGGTCCCGTGAGCCAATGGATGGTTCAGACCTCACTTTCTACCTGACCTGGTTAAAGGATCAGCTTCGCACACCTGTAAGTTTGTTCTCCAGTGTTATTTTTGGTTGTATTTAACTCTTTCATTGGCTGTGCTGCTGTATAGTCCTTGTGGCTTAGCACTTCTTTTTGATTATAATAATAATAATTGGCTGTGCTGTAGGATGACGGCTAAGAGATCACTGTCCATGCTGTGCTGTAGTACTACGCCATGAGTTCATCTCACTCAGATAAGCTGTGAGTAGTAAATTTAGGCCTAGATATGAGAAAATGGGTCCATGTGGTAAGTGTGCACTATATAAAAAAATCCTGCATCATGTAGTGCATAATGAGAAAAAAAACTGCAACTGTTTTTGGTTTAAAACAGATTAGGCAGTGTATTTTCATATGGTTTTTATGGTTATATTCTCAGTTTCTTGATCTCATTTTATAGAATGGAAGAAATATTACAGAAATAGAGATTATTTTGATTGTTTTCAGGATTTAAAGTAGTTTGAAATTGAGCTCAGAAATGTTCGATTTTTGCCGATATTCAAGAGTAAACAAATCACATCACCGATCCAATACACATCTAACTAGTCAATATAATACATGTTCATGAATGTGCTGATATTATTTATACAATTAATACAGTGTTGCATAACAGTAAATCCTCTATTTTTGTGTGTGAATAAAAATTTGTTGTGTGAATAAAGAAAATCAAAATGGAATTCATGTGTAAAGCCCAGGAACGTAACTAATGAACAGAAAATGTTATTTTAGTGCCAGGAATGCCTGCATTGCATTTTGAAATTGCAATATTTGGAAATTTGTGTGAAATTGGCCAAATTACCAATTTCTGATCACTTTACTGGGTAGCTGAAATAGTTGATTGGGAGATTTCTTGTGCTCAGTCAATAAAATGGAAGACACAGTAGTGAAATAGCTAAGAATTTGGTCGACTGGAACAATGTAATTGGTCTAAATTAGGATTCAGAGTGGGCATAATCACCGATGCATAAATATCACTGACAGTAAAATTCGCAAAAGCTTAATTTTGTGAATTTTCCATCAAATTTCTTACTTTTTATTTTATTATCTTCAGAAAACAATTCTCTACCATTTCATACGAAAAAATATTTTTTTTTTTTTAAATTCTTGGACAGTGTGGACAAGTTTTGGATAGGGGGGTCTGGACATTGAAAGGGTTAAAGGAATTTATTCTAATACTTTTAAGACTTCCAGCAAGCGTGCATGAGCGTGTTAGATAGGAGTGAATGGAGACGAATGGTACTTGGGACCTGACGATCTGTTGGAGTGTGAGCAGGGTAATATTTAGTGAAGGGATTCAGGGAAACCATTTATTTTCATATGGTCGGACTTGAGTCCTGGAAATGGGAAGTACAATGCCTGCACTTTAAAGGAGGGGTTTGGGATATTGGCAGTTTGGAGGAATATGTTGTGTATCTTTATACGTATACGTATGCTTCTAAACTGTTGTATTCTGAGCACCTCTGCAAAAACAGTGATAATGTGTGAGTGTGGTGAAAGTGTTGAATGATGATGAAAGTATTTTCTTTTTGGGGATTTTCTTTCTTTTTTGGGTCACCCTGCCTCGGTGGGAGACGGCCAACTTGTTGAAAAAAAAAAAAATTTTAAGTTGCCTTACTGCATAGTTGACTCCTCCTCCCCCCCTCAATTTTTAGTAACCTTTATGCTCTGGTAGGGATTGAGTGATTTTTGCCTAGCAGTAATGGTACCCCTTCTCTGGAAGGGGTACCACTCTTCCCACTGGATACTTTGCCTGTTGAGAATCCAGCATTTCCTTCAGTACAAACAGTGGAAATATTTCCTCTCGTCTAAATTTGGTGTTACAGCTGATAACGTGGATCGAATCATAGATATTGATTATGGAATGTGAAAAATGTTTCTGAATAGGTTTTGCTTTCTTAGTGATTACGATTTAAGTAATATGAAGAGAGAATTGGTCACAATAGTAGGTGATAAATTTGATAATAAATTTTATGAAATGAAATTAAAGTACAGGTAGTTTAACATGGAGAATTGTTCCATAGAGTAAGCAGAAAACAAATTTAATGGATGGAATTGTTGCTGTTTGATGGGTACAGTAACTTGTATTGTGATGTGTTTGTTTGGATCACTTATACTTTAGTGGGAGATGACCAGTGTGTTTAAAAAAAAAAATTACAGAGCTGGGCTTTTAGTGTCCTGGCTTCAGTGTGTAATCTGTTTTGTAATTCCTTGTGGTTATAGTGCATGCTGCTTCTTGCATTCTCTTCTAGTGTTGTACCACAGTCTTTTGAACCAAGGGCTGTAACTAGCTGTATTTTTCTTAATCACATTTTGGATTGGAGTGAACCTCATTGTGGCCTCCATCATATTGTGATATTCCATCATATGGTGTATTAACTTAACATTGCATTTAGATTGAGTATAAGAATTAAAGTAAGTATAATATTCACAGAATAATGAGTACATGCAGTCAGTGGGGCGGTGTCTGCAGATGATGCTGAGAGTGGAGGAGTATCGCACCATTTTCTACCAGCTAGATGGTGTGGTTACTATCGTACAGGTTAGATTCTGCACCTGAATTTCTTTTATCTAGTAGCATATATAAACTCAATTCCTTTGGATGCAGGCAGCATCAAACATTTCCATAAAATCTATAATGCTAATTAATTGGATTATAATGCAGCATAATTTGCTTAAGTTGCAAGAAAAGGAGAGTGTATCTAAGCTGGAATAAGTGTATTTCCAAAAAGTAGAAGAGGAAATGGTTCGTCAGGTTTCTACTTTTAAGGTAGTAGTGTGTGTTGCAATGTTAAAAGTTATAGTAGTAAAGTTTGTCCAAATAAAATATGCCTTAATATATTTTGTGTCCCCTTTTCCTAAATTAATTGTATGTACAGTATTGCAGTTACATTTACTTTTATTACTTTAGTTTTTATACATGTATACCTGAGAATAGTGGTACCCAAGTGGTGTTCGGTTACCAAGGTCATTACTCAGAGGGCTGAAGAGGGGTTGTTGATGTGGTTTGAACAATTAGAGAGGATGGAGTAAAATAGGATGCACAGGAGAGAGTATAATTCTGGGGTGGAGGGAAAAGAGGGTAATGAGTCATCCATGGAAACATTTGAGGAATGGGATAAAGGTGGTTTTGTGTATGACATTCAATAGATACGTGGGAGCGCGTTACATAGGAATGGAGGCAAGTTTGTTTTTATGATCTGATGTGTCGGTGTGTGAGCAAATTATAAATGCATTTGATTAAAAATTATGACAAGATAAATAAAAAAATATTTTTCTTTTATTAGCCAAGTTGTTGCCTAATAAATAAATAAATAAAATAATAACCTTGGATGACAGTAACATTAATCTGAAGGATTTCTATGTGCTGTGTTATTTTGCTTATTAATTACCTTACAGTTTTTACATTAAAAATACTATATACATTATGTCCATAAGAAATTAACTTTTGATAACAAACTGTTAAATATACATTTGCAGTTTAACCCTTAAACTGCCCAAAGCATAGATCTACGTTGACGTGCGTAGCGCTCCTACCTTGATTTTCTCCATTTGAAAGCATATAAAATCGGACGTAGATTTACGTTCGGAGCACTCCGCACGTCAACGTAGATCTACGTTTGGACAGTTTAAGGGTTAATAACAGTAAAATGTGTGTTTAACTTTTTAGTACTAAATCTTAATTATAGAGCTCTAGCTGGTTTGTATATTTGAAGTTCTCACCACAGATTTATCCATTTTCTCTTATTTCCAATTTTTATTGATCCAAGGACAGATCCATTGACCACTCTTAATTTGGCAAGATGTTGCACATCCTCATTATTGGTTACAGAAGAAAATTTGATACATTTATTCATATAATTCTGATTTGATTTTCATTTTATTTTTTGTGAGCATTGAATATCATCTTCATCTTCATTTACATTCTTCTCTGAATTGTTAAAACCTATGTGGACAATGTTCGCATGTGGTATCCTAGGTCCATAGTATCTCATAGCATATCATTATCCCTGTTTCTTTTGAATTGGGGTGTCTTGATGTTGGTGAAGGACTCTTGATCCAACATATTGGAGCTCTAGTTGATAAAGACACTAGCAGCAATTGAAAACTTTATACAGATGACATTTTTGCCTACAAAACAGGCTTTAAGTCAGTAAGACTTGATAAAGCCTGCTGCACAGGTGGAGTGTCATCTTAATAAAGTTTCCAGTTGCTGATTGTGAGTCATCACTGATATTCCCACATCATCAACTATTAAAAATTGAGCTATCCTTCTCATGTGTGGAGCAAACATGATTGTCTACCATTTACAAGACAAGGTATAGCCCAAAGGGTTAAGCACTACCCATGACTAATAATAATGAAAAGAGTCACCATAAAGAATAAAAAGGCACAATGCCGTGACTGGAATGATACACAAGTAACCTGCACATCTGAGAATGAAATATATGACCACATTTGACTAGTTTATGGTCCTACTTGAACTGAAACATTGTCATAAATTTCATTTTCTTATGTACGGGTTATTTATGTAAGTGTCACTGTGCTACCATCTTTTGTTTTCATTTATTCCTTGTGTATACAGATAGTCAAATTGAAATATAATGTAGTGAAATAAAGAAGTGTTGAGCTTTTCTAGTAACCTGAATTTCAAACCAACAGGTGCTGAGCACGGGCAAACTCAACTTCCAGATTCAGTATCAGCTGACTTTCTGCCTTTGGGTTTTGACATTCAACAATGCCATTGCTGAGAAAATGAATAAGTAAGCTTCACCTTTGTGTCTGGAACTATACAAAGACAGCTAGAGATATGTACTCATAACATGAGTAACAGAAGTTACACTAGTAAAATGTTTGAATCTTTCAGTCTGTGGGTGAACACTGCCTTCTTAATAGTAATAGTAATAATAATAAAAAAATTATTTCTTTTCTGCAGCATACATGTAGTACGTTGGTAGACAGCAACCGCCCAGGGAGGTACTGCCGTCCTGCCAAGTGAGTGTAAAACGAAAGCCTGTAATTGTTTTACATGATGGTAGGATTGCTGGTGTTTTTTTTTTTTTGTCTCATAAACATGCAAGATTTCAGGTACGTCTTACTACTACTACTTACACTTGGGTCAAGCTACACATACATGTACAAGCATATATTTACACACCCCTCTGGGTTTTCTGCTATTTTCTTTCTAGCTCTTGTTCTTGTTTATTTCCTCTTACCTCCATGGGGAAGTGAAACAGAATTCTTCCTCCGTAAGCCATGCGTGTTGTAAGAGGCGACTAAAATGCCAGGAGCAAGGGGCTGGTAACCCCTTCTGTACAAATTACTAAATTTAAATAGAGAAACTTTAGATTTTCTTTTTGGGCCCCCCTGCCTTGGTGGGATACGACTGGTTTTGTTGAAAGAAAGTAAGTTTATGTATACACACTCATCTGAATTTTTTCTTTTTTCTTAGCAAGTCGGCCGTCTCCCACTGAGGCAGGGTGATCCAAAAAGAAAGAAAATTCCGAAAAAGAAAATACTTTCATCATCATTCAACACTTTCACCTCACTCACACATAATCACTGTTATTGTAGAGGTGCTCAGAATACAACAGTTTAGAAGCTTATACGTAATAAAGATACAAAACATATCCCTCCAAACTGCCAAAATCCCAAACCCCTCCTTTGAAGTGCAGGCATTGTACTTCCCATTTCCAGGACTCAAGTCTGGCTGTATAAAAATAACTGGTTTCCCTGAATCCCTTGACTAAATATTACCCTGCTCACACTCCAACAGCTCGTCAGGTCCCAAATACTATTCGTCTCCATTCACTCCTATCTAACACGCTCACGCACGCTTACTGGAATATAAATGTATTAATTCAAGGATTATGCCGAGTAAAATAAGGGTTGGATGTGAAAATTGGGTTATAGTAAGCATTTATGCACCTGGAGAAGAGAGAAGTGTAGAGGAGAGAGAGAGATTTTGGGAAATGTTGAGCGAGTGCATGGGGAGTTTTGAACCAAGTGTGAGAGTACTTGTGGTTGGGGATTTCAATGCTGAAGTGGGTAAAAATGTTGTGGAGGGAGTAGTAGGTAAATATGGGGTGCCAGGGGTAAATGAAAATGGGGGACCTTTAATTGAGCTATGTGTAGAAAGAGGTTTGGTATTAAATAATACATATTTTATGAAAAAGAGGATAAATAAATATACAAGGTATGATATAGCACATAATGAAAGTAGTTTGTTAGATTATGTATTGGTGGATAAAAGGTTGATGGGTAGGCTCCAGGATGTACATGTTTATAGAGGGGCAACTGATATATCGGATCATTATTTAGTTGTAGCTACAGTTACAGTAAGAGGTAGATGGGACAAGAGGAAAATGGCAACAACAAGTAAGAGAGAGGTGAAAGTGTATAAACTAAGGGAGGAGGAAGTTAGGGTAAGATATAAGCACTAGCTGAAAGATGGGATAGTGCAAGTATGAGTAGTGGGGGTGGGGTTGAAGAGGCTTGGAATAGTTTTAAAATTGCAGTATTAGAATGTGGGGCAGAAATTTGTGGCTATAGGAGGGTGGGTGCAGGAGGAAAGAGGAGTGATTGGTGGAATGATGAAGTAAAGGGTGTGATAAAAGAGAAAAAGGTAGCTTATGAGAGGTTTTTACAAAGCAGAAGTGTTATAAGAAGAGCAGAGTATATGGAGAGTAAGAGAATGGTGAAGAGAGTGGTGAGAGAGTTCAAAAGGAGAGCAGATGGTAGTGGGAGAGGCACTCTTCAGAAATTTTGATTAAAATAAGAAAAAATTTTGGAGTGAGATAAACAAGTTAAGAAAGCCTAGAGAACGAATGGATTTGTCAGTTAAAAACAGAGTAGGGGAGTTAGTAGATGGGGAGCAGGAGATATTGGGTAGATGGCGGGAATATTTTGAGGAACTTTTAAATGTCGATGAAGAAAGGGAGGCAGTAATTTTATGCACTGGACAGGGAGGTATAACATCTTTTAGGAGTGAAGAAGAGCAGGATGAGAGTGTGAGGGAGGTGCATGATGCATTACGTAGAATGAAAGGGGGTAAAGCAGCTGAAACTGACAGGATCTTGACAGAAATGTTAAAAGCAGGAGGGGATATAGTGTTGGAGTGGTTGGTATTTTTGTTTAATAACTGTATGAAAGAGGGGAAGGTACTTAGGGATTGGCAGAGAGCATGTATAATTCCTTTATATAAAGGGAAGGGAGACAAAAGAGATTGTAAAAATTATAGGGGAACAAGTTTACTGAGTATACCAGGTAAAGTGTATGGTAGGATTATTATTGAAAGAATTAGAGGTAAGACAGAGAGTAGGATTGCAGTTGAGCAAGGAGGCTTTAGTGTAGGTAGGGGATGTGTAGATTAAGTGTTTACATTGAAGCATATATGTGAACAGTATTTAGATAAAGGTAGGGAAGATTTCATTGCATTTATGAATTTAGAAAAGGCATATGATAGAGTAGATAGGAGAGCAATGTGGCAGATGCTGCAAGTATATGGAATAAATGCTATAAAGAGTTTTTATGAGGATAGTGTGGCACAGGTTTGGGTGTGTAGAAGAGAGGGAGATTACTTCCCTGTAAAAGTAGGTCTTAGGCAGGGATGTGTAATGTCACCATTGTTGTTTAATATATTTATAGATGGTATTGTAAAATAAGTAAATGCTAGGATGTTGGGGAGAGGGGTGGGATTAAATTATGGTGAATCAAATAGAAAAAGGGATTTGACACAGTTACTTTTTGCTGATGATACTGTGCTTATGGGAGATTCTAAAGAAAAGTTTCAAAGGTTAGCAGACAAGTTTGGGAGGGTGTGTGAAGGTAGAAAGTTGAAAGTGAACATAGCTAAGAGTGAAGTGATTAGTGGTTTCAAATGATTTAGGTAAAGAAAAATTTAATATCACATTGGAGAGAGGGAGTATGGAAGAAGTGAATGTTTTCAGATATTTGGGAGTTGACGTGTCAGCGGATGGATTTATGAAGGATGAGGTTAACCATAGAATTGATGAAGGAAAAAAGGCGAGTGGTACATTGAGGTATTCGTGGAGACAAATAACGTTATCTATGGAGGGAAAGAAGGGAATGTATGAAAGTATAATGGTACCAACACGCTTACATGTGAAGCTTGGGTTGTAAATGCTGCAGCAAGGAGGCGGTTGGAGGCAATGGAGATGTCCTGTCTAAGGACAATGTGTGGTGTAAATATTATGCAGAAAATTCGGAGTGTGGAAATTAGGAGAAGGTGTGGAGTTAATAAGAGTATTAGTCAGAGGGCTGAAGAGGGGTTGCTGAGGTGGTTTGGTCATTTAGAGAGAATGGATCAAAGTAGAATGACATGGAGAGTGTATAAATATGTAGGGGAAGCAAGGCAGGGTAGGTGTCGTCCTCGAAAAGGTTGGAGGGAGGGGGTAAAGGAGGTTTTGTGGGCAAGGAGCTTGGACTTCCAGCAAGCTTGTGTGAGCGTGTTAGATAGGAGTGAATGGAGTCTAATGGTATTTGGGACCTGACAAGCTGTTTGGAGTGTGAGCAGGATAATATTTAGTGAAGGGATTCAGGGGAACTGGTTATTTTTATATAGCTGGACTTGAGTACTGGAAATGAGAAGTACAATGCCTGCACTTTAAAGGAGGAGTTTGGGATATTGGCAGTTTGGAGGGATATGTTATATATCTTTATATATGCTTCTAAACTGTTGTATCTGGGCGCCTCTGCAAAAACAGTGATTATGAATGAGTGAGGTGAAAGTGTTGAATGATGATTAAAGTATTTTCTTTTTGGGGATATTCTTTCTTTTTGGGTTACTCTGCCTTGGTGGGAGATGGTTGACTTGTTAAAAAAAAAAAAAAGTGACAGAGCTGATATTAGTGTCATATTGAAGGACTATCTTGTCCTGTTTCCCAACACAGTTCCTAACATACACCAGAAACAGACCTCTCTGGAACACTTTTTTGAGCAACAGGGGTCCAGTAACTCTCAAGCTGGTCCTAGTGGCATTAAAAAAAAAAAAAAGGGAAGTAACCAAGGATAAAGACTTGGTACTTGAAGTCTTTATGGAAGGGGATTTCCCTTTCAAACAGTTGTAAACTCTTCTATCTTCTCCCCTCCTCCCATCTTCCTTACATCACCATGTCTGCAATAAAGGTAAGTGTGATGTTATTATTGCTTTATTCTTCATGTATCATTGTTTTCTGTGTAGTTTATTATATATTTCTTGTAGAAAACATTTTTTTTAATACTTGTGGGTGTCTGAAATGGATTAATTGGATTTCCATTATTTCTTATGGGGAAAATTAATTTGGAATTCGTAAGATTCGGGTTTAGTCACTCTCTCTGGAATGGATTAATTACAAGAACCTGGGGTCCACTGTATTTCCTTTTTTTTTTTTTTTTTTTTTTTTTTTTTTGTGTCTGCGTAAAATTTAGTTGCCTAACTTGAGCATATTTTTCTTCTTAGGTACAGTGTAATCCCCACACTAGCAGACATCTTAAGTGAGAGCATTAAAGAGAAAGTTACTCGCATTGTATTAGCAGTCTTCAGGAACCTCATTGAGAAGCCTGAGGACCCTTCTATTGCTCGAGAGAATTGCATTCAGATGGTTCAGTGTAAGGTGAGACTTTATCGGTGCTTCCTAGAAGCTGTAGATTAAGATGTGTTTGGTTTCTAGAGGAAATAAGTATATAATAATGAATTGTAACATATTTGTATTTCTAGGACTGGAACAGATTGAAATTAATATTTTTGAAATCATCTAAGAATGTCATGCAACATTAGTACGTACATTATTTACAATAAAAGAATTTAGACATATGAATAGATGCATCTCCATGGGGAAGTGGAACAGAATTCTTCCTCTGTAAGCCATACGTGTCATAAGAGGCGACTAAAATGCCGAGAGCAAGGGGCTAGTAACCCCTTTTGTATAAATTACTAAATTTAAAAAGAGAAACTCGTGTTTTTCCTTTTTAAGGTCACCCTGCCTCAGTGGGATATGACTCATGAAATCGTAATGACAGTTGCAAGCAGACCATACCACGGGTGGGATATGGCTGGTTTGTTGAAGAAAAAAATGTAGGTGTATGAGTGAGAGGAGGTTGGATTAGGGTGGGATGTACACTTGGGTGAGTAGGGTTATCAAGGCTTGTTCCTCAAGTAGCACTGAAAATGAATTAGGCAGATATCTTTGTTAGTGAGTTTGAGTTTGAGAAGGATCTGCCTTGTATGGACCAGCAGTGTTCTTTCTTATGTTTTAATGTTATGTGAAAAATGTAAAACTGTAATGGTTTAAATGTAAATGTAAAACTTTAAATGTAAATGTAAAACTGCGATAGCTCTGTTGACTCATTCTAGGTAGTTTCTTCTCAGACTCAACCCTTCTCACTTGTACTTTTTTATGGCTCCCCAATTTATTAGCTTCCATGACTAATTGCGGATTATTAAACCCTACTTTCCTGTATTCTTTTAAATTTTTTTTTTTTTTTTTTTTTTTTTTTTTTTTTTTTTTTTTTTACACCGGCCATTTCCCACCGAGGCAGGGTGACCCAAAAAGAAAGAACGAACTTTCATCATCATTCAACACTTACCATCATTCAACACTTTCACCATCATTCATACATAATCATTATCTTTGCAGAGGTGCTCACATACAACAGTTTAGCTGTCACTCCAAACTACCAATACAAAATATTACCCTGTTCACTCTCCAACAGCTCATCAGGTCTCAAAAACCATTCATCTCCATTCGCTCCTATCTAACATACCCACGCATGCTTGCTGGAAGTCTAAGCCCTTTCCCCACAAAACCTCCCTTACTCCCTCCCTCCGATCTTTCTTAGGACAACCCCTACCCCATCTTCCTTTCCCTACAGATTTATACAGTCTCCAAGTCATTTTACTTTGTTCCATTCTCTCTAAATGACCAAACCACTTTAACAACCCCCTCTTCAGCTCTCTGAATAATACTTTAAGTAACTCCACACCTCCTGACTTCCATACTGTGAATTATGCATAATATTTTCACCACACATTGTCCTTATACATGACATCTCCACTGCCTCCAGCCTCCTCATTCCTGTAGCATTTACAACCCATGTTTCACACCCATATAAAAGTGTTGGTACCACTATACTCTCATACATTCCCTTCTTTGCCTCCATGAATAACGTCTTTTTGTCTCCACAGATACCTCAGTGCACCAGTCACCTTTTTTCCTTAATCAGTTCTATCGTTAATCTCATCCTTCATAAACTCATCTGTTGACAAGTCAACTCCCAAATATCTGAACACATTCGCTTCCATACTCTGTCCCTCCAGTGTGATATCCAATTTTTCTTTATCTAAATTGTTTGATACCCTCATCACTTTACTCTTATCGATGTTCACTTTAATCTTTCTACCTTTACACACCCTGAATTTATCTAACCTAAATCTATTGTTTTTCATACATATTTTGTTACATACTTTGGTCATATTGCCCCTCATTCTGTCTTTCAAGACTGTAGGTTTAGTTCTCTGTCTATCTTTGTATGTATAATTCTTTTACAGTGGATTAATTTTGTCATCTTCTCTGTATGTTCTTGAATACATTTCTATTCATTCTGTAATATATTTAGGCACTACTGTCTTGGTTTCAGATTTCTACCTACCATGACTTACAATTCATTTTCACATTCTGTATGTTCAAGCTCTACATTACTTAGTTTATAAGTACACCTACCATCCGACTTACGACCGAGTTTGGTTCCGAGAAACCGGTCGTAAGTCGAAATGGTCATAAGTCGAACTTTACTACTGAATATCAACCAAACATTTTTGTAATGACTTTATTTTATTGTTTTATTTTGGTATTTCATGTTTTACTTTACTTTTTATGTTGTTAGCACTGTATTTTATACTGTAAGGTTTAGGATTAACACTGTATGCAACACAAATAGTTGTTTATTTCCCAGAAATTTGGCATAAAAAACACGGTCGTAAGTCGAGTGGTTGTAAGTCGAGCAGGTCGTAAGTCAGATGGTAGGTGTATACAGGTTAGTTTCATTTTCACAATAAACTGCACATGCTGCTTTTTGGACCACGTCAATAACTTGTCCAATTTTTCCTGAAGTTCAACAGTACCTTCCAAATGTTATTCATCCTATTTTTATGTTATCAGAAAGTTTACTAATGTTGCTTTTTGTTTTCTCGTCATCACGGTCAGTAATGTAGATTATGGATAACAATGGGCCTGAAATTGATTGCTATGGAATGCCACTTGTAGCTGTCCTCATTGTGATTTCACTTTGTGTTTGCAAACTCTGCTTTCTATTACTCAGTCTCAATTGATTTTTTTTTTCTCATACTGTGTGCTGCTGCTTTCTGAAACAGTTTTTTGTGTGGGACTCTTACCAAAAGTCTTACTGAAATCCAAGTAAATAATATCTTCTTTATTATGGTCCACTGCCTTAAATGCTCTGCTGAAGGAGGTCATAAAATTAGTTAAGTAAGAAAAGCCCCTTTGTGAAACTGTTGTGAGACTCCTTCGTTAAATTATACTCATCAAGGTGGCTTATTCTTTCAGCTATTATCAATTCTAATAATTTCTCTACTACTGAGGTCAGACTTATTGGTTGATTTGATAGTATGGCTTTATCTCATGATTTGAAGATAAGAATTACATTAGCCATCTTTTACATCTCCAGCAGGATGCCCATTTGCAGCAATTTATATTGATACAGAAGATACAGCGCATTAGATTTTTTTCCTTTTTTATGAATTCCTTTGAAAGCAGTTTGTCAGTCCATTTGTTTGTTAACTGTACCTCTAGTGACTGATATTACTTAATTTGTTTTCCTGAGGCCATCTCTAATTGTTTTCTGGTATGACAGAAATAGGGTAAATGTAACATTCTGATACCAGACCTTATTTCAACTTTTTTTTTTATATGAACTTCATTTTTGAACACTGGCCATCTGCCATAGAGGCAGAATGGTTAAAAAAAAAGAAGGAAACACATTCACCGTCATTCATTCAGTCACTGTCTTAGAAGTGTGTTATTACACTTTAGATGACCCTTCAAGTACAGCACCTGCACCCTCCTTTAGAGCACAGACACTGCATTTTCCATTTGGAGTCTACCTGGCTTTGGTGCTAGCTGCTTGATGTCCAGCAAAAATACCAGGTAATCAAGGACTGACTCAAGACACTTGTCTAGTTTTTTCTTGAAGACAACCAAGGGGTCTGTTGGTAATCTCCTTTATGTATAAAGAGAGGATATTGAAAAGTCTTGGTCTCTTCATGCTTATTGAGTTTTTCCTTAGCATACTCATTGCACCTCTGCTATTCATTGAGTGTATTGTACATCATCTACCAGGCCTCTTACTTTGAATTTTCCAGGTGTAGATTGTAATGTACCTTGCTTACATTCCAAGATGTACAGATTGAGGGACTTTGAGTGTTCCCAGTAATTTAGGACTCTGGGACTCAAGTCTGGCTAACTGTTTTTTTATTTATTTATTTATTAATTTGAACATGATACATAGAAGTACAAGGAAATACAGTGGTTAAGTGTAACATGCCAAAGCCCCTTGTATGCAGAGCATTATGGGCAGGCTTAAAATTAACTTAAGATTAACTAAGCAATGATATATTCAGTGGTAAACATTGTTGTAAACAGTTAACAATTAAGCACAAATGAGTATTTCAAAGACAGGTCATATGGTCATTTATTGTGTTGCTGAGCATTCAGTAGGATGGAGTATTCTGTTAGGTAATGTAATTAAAAATAACAAAGTTTGATTGGGTCACAGGTTAAACATTTATGAGATACAATTATTCATTATTTATTTAGTTGTGGGTGAGCAAGTGATTTTTAAGAAGAGTCTTGAATTTATAAACAGACAGTGTTTCTTTTATATTCACAGGTAATGAATTCCAGATTTTTGGGCCTTTTATGTGCATTGAGCTTTTGCATAGTGTGAGATGGACACAAGGAATATCAAAGAGTGATCTGTGCCTTGTGTTATGGTCATGTGTTCTGTTGAGGTTGGTAAGGATACATTTGAGGGGAGGGTTTATATCTGAGCTAAATGTTCTATGTATGTAGTAGGTACAATAATATGTATGGATGTTTTGTATGGTGAGTAGGTTTAGAGTTTTGAATATTGGTGGAGTGTGCTGCCTGTAGTAGGAATTTGTTATCATTCTGACTGCATCCTTTTGTTGGGTAATTAATGGTCTGAGATGTTTTTTTGTTGCTGAGCCCCATGCACAGATTCCATAGGTGAGATAGGGGTAAATAAGTTTTTCCTGAATCCCTTCATAAATGTTACTTCGTGCACACTACAGTGGCACATCAGGGCATAAAAACCACTAGTCTACACTCACTTGATCTAACATGCTCACACAAGCCTGTTAGATGTTCAATCCTTTAGCACTCAAAATTTCCTTGACCCCCTTTCTGAGAAGACCCCTACCCTTTCTTCTTTCCATCTCAGAGTTATTCACCCTGTTAGTCATCCTATTCTGCTCCATATCCTGGAAATAAGCATTACTTAAGAACTTACCTTTTCCTTTTTTTCTATTTCATATTTATTAATGTTCCATGCTTGTCATGAGAGACGACTAAAATGCCGGGAGCAAGGGGCTAGTAACCGCTTCTCCTGTATACATTACTAAAGTTAAAAAGAGAAACTTTTGTTTTTCTTTTTGGGCCACTCTGTCTTGGTGGGATATTGCTGGTTTGTTGAAAGATGATGATAATAATTTATTAATGTTAATGTCTGATTATAGATATGCTTTATTACCAAATGTTATATAGAATGTACTTTATATTACCAGGTTCTGAAACAGCTGGAGATTTTAGCCCAAAGAAAATTTGAAGATGAGGACATAACTGCTGATATAGAATTTCTAAATGAAAAACTGCAGAATTCTATTCAGGATCTCAGGTAATATGATCAGTTCTTAGCTCTATAGTTTAAACATGTTAAAAATGTGCTCTTCATTTAATGCATTAATATTGCAAGTCAAGGAATTTGAATAAGGCCATAATGTGTTGCCTAAAATTTGAGTTTGTGATTGTTCTGATACATGGGAGTATACCTGGAGGGTGTTCTGGGGGTCAATGCCCTTGGGGCCCAGTCCGTGACCAGGCTACCATTTGTTGTGTAATAATTTGTTTGAGGTGGGTAGCTAAAATAGAAACCTAAGCACACATTCCATAGGTGAGGTATGGATACATGGGAATGAAACAGGTAAATCTTGAATGAAACAGGAAATCTTGAATCTAGTGACTTTCTTGATACGGTTCAGGATTGCTTTTTAGAACAGGTTGTGACAGAACCAACTAGAGGAAACCATCTGCTTGATTTGGTTCTTGCCAACAAAGATTCACTAATTAATAATCTTGAGGTTAATGATGAGCTTGGGGAAAGTGATTACAAATTACTTAGTTTTAATATATCATGGAATTACCCAGATAACTGCAATCAAATCTCTGTTCCAGATTTTCGCTTGGCTGACATCATGGGACTGAAAAATTACCTGGGTGGGCTAAATTAGGATGTCCTGACTATGGGTCAGCTAGGTGATCGTGGTTGCCAATATGACGTTTTTCAGAGCATAGTTCTAGCTGCCCAGACAACTTTTGTTCCGAGTAGGGAAATTAGATCTAACAAAAATGATCCCAAATGGATGAACAATAGATTAAAACATCTCATTGGTCAAAAGAGAGGCATATATAGGCATATCAAAAGAGGGGATGGGCAGTTAAGAAATCAATATATTCAATTAAAGAGAGAAATAAAGAAAGGAATAAGAAAAGCAAAAAGGGATTATGAGGCTAAGGTCACAAGGGATTCAAAGATTAACCCTAAAGGATTCTTTCAGGTATACAGAAGTAAGATTAGGGACAAGATTGGCCCACTTAAGAGTAACTCTGGTCAGATCACTGACAGTGATAAGGATATGTGTGAAATTCTAAATACCTACTTCCTCTCAGTTTTCACCCAGGAAAATACTAGCGATATTCCTGAAATAATAGATTATGTAGAACAGGATGATGATAAACTATGTACGATTGCGGTAACTAGTGACATGGTCCTCAGACAAATAGAGAAACTAAAACCTAACAAATCCCCAGGCCCTGATGAACTGTTTGCAAGGGTGTTAAAGGAATGTAAAGAGGAACTTAGCATACCTTCGGCTAATCTTTTTAACATATCACTACAAACTGGCATAGTGCCTGATAAGTGGAAAATGGCAAATGTAATACCTATTTACAAGGCAGGTGACAGGTCCTTGGCTTCGAACTATAGACCAATAAGTCTTACCTCCATAGTGGGAAAATTTATGGAATCAATAATTGCCGAAGCAATTCATAGCCATCTTGACAGGCACAGATTGATTAATGAATTTCAACACGGTTTTACAAAGGGGCGTTCCTGTCTTACGAATTTGTTAACTTTTTTCACTAAGGTGTTTGAGGAGGTAGATCATGGTAATGAATATGATATTGTGTATATGGACTTCAGTAAGGCTTTCGATAGAGTTCCACACCAGAGGCTATTGAGGAAACTTAAGGCACACGGAATAGGAGGAGAAATTTTTTCCTGGGTAGAGGCATGGCTGACAAATAGACAGCAGAGTGTTTGCATAAATGGGAAGAAATCAGAATGGGGGCACGTCACAAGCGGTGCTCCTCAGGGGTCAGTGTTGGGCCCGTTGTTGTTCACAATTTACATAAATGACATAGATGAGGGAATAAATAGCGACATAAGCAAATTTGCTGATGACACCAAAATAGGCCGTCCAATTCATTCTAATGAGGACACTAGAGCACTCCAGTTCAGTCCATCAATCAAGATTGATGGACTGAACACATCGACTCAAGGTTGAGGGACTGATTACCTCATTCTCCTCCTGTTCTTCAAGTTTCTCCTATGTATGGACTGATGAAGCCACTGTGTGGCGAAACGTTTCCTCAATAAAGATACCCAAGAGTTGCACATGTGTCTAATTTATCAACATGTCGGTTCTCTGAACCATTCATCTACATATTTTATTTTACTGTTGAAGGGTTAGTCCTAAATTTAGTATGCCTGAAATACTTTGGATAGCTGTGGGCTTTCCTTGTAAGAAATAGTTGTCATTTATCATTAATTAATTTCTTTTTTGAAAGACAATACTATATAAACACAGTTTTCTTGCAGTTCGTTTGAGGAATACTGCTCTGAGGTGAAGTCAGGTCGCATGGAGTGGTCTCCAGTACACAAGAGTGAGAAGTTCTGGCGGGAGAATGCTGGACGTCTGAACGAGAAAAATTACGAGCTTTTGAAAATTCTCATTCATCTTTTGGAGACAAGCAAGGACACGTTAGTGTTATCAGTGGCTTGTCATGACATTGGTGAATACACCAGACACTATTCACGAGGCAAAAGGTTAGTAAGAATTGTAACAAACACAGTATTTGCCTAATGTTATTAGAAAAATTATTGACTGTATGCAGGTTCTCCTTGACTTATTATATTTTGACTTTATAATGATGCAAAAGCAATTACTTTAGAGATGAAATTTAAGATAATTACCCAACTTGAAGGCAGGAAGTCTGTAACTTGTATTTATTTATTTATTTTTCAGCACTGGTGTTTAGTTAGTTACAATAATTATTTGTTTATTTATTCAGTGATGATTGTTATTATTTAGTATATATTCAGGTAGTAGGTTGGTAGACAACAACCATCCAGGGAGGTACTACAGTACTGCCAAGTGAGTGTAAAACAGAAGCCTGTATTTGTCTTAAATGATGGTAGGATTGATGGTGTCTTTTTACTGACTCCTAAACATGCAAGATTTCAGGTATGTCTTGCAACTTCTACTTACACTTAGGTCACACTACACATGCATGTTCATGTTTATGTATTCACACTCATCTTAATTCTTGTTTTTATTACTTTTTCTTTCACATCCATGGGGAAGTGGAATAAGAATTTTTCCTCTGTAATCCATGTTTGTTGTAAAAGTCAACTAAAATGCCGGGAGCAATGGGCTAGTAACCCCTTTTCCTGTATAGCCTACTAAAAAGAAAAAGAAGAAAATCGTCGAAGTGGGATGTTTGAATGTGCGTGGTTGTAGTGTGAATGATAAGAAAGAGATGATTGTGGAAGTTATGAATGAAAACAAGCTGGATGTCCTGCCTCTAAGTGAAACAAAGCTGAAGGAGGTAGGAGAGTTTCAGTGGGGAGAAATAAATGGGTGTAGGTCAGGGATTTCTAATAGTTAGAGCTAAGGAAAGAGTAGCAGTAATGTTGAAGGATAAGTTTTTTTTATTATTATTAACACATCAGCCATCTCCCACCAAGGAAGAGTGGCCCGAAAAAGAAAAACTTGCAACATCATTCACTCCATCACTGTCTTGCCAGAAGTGCACTTACACTACAGTTATAAAACTCCAACATTAACACCCCTCCTTCAGAGTGCAGACACTGTACTTCCCATCTCCAGGACTCAAGTCCAGCTTCCCGGTTTCCCTGAATCCCATTATATATGTTACCTTGCCCACTCCAACAGCACATCAAGTTCTAAAAACCATTTGTCTCCATTCGCTTCTATCAAACAGGCTCATGTATGCTTGCTGGAAGTCCAAGCCCCTCGCACACAAAACCTCCTTTACCCCCTCCCTCCAACCTTTCCTAGGCTGACCCGTGCCCCGCTTTCCCTCCACTACAGATTTATACACTCAAAGTCGTTCTATTTTGTTCCAGCCTCTCTACATGTCTGAACCACCTCAACAACCCCTCCTCAGCCCTCTGGATAATATAGTTTTGGTAATCCCGCACCTCCTCCTAATTTCCAAATTACGAATTCTCTGCATTATATTCACACCACACATTGCCCTCAGACATGACATCTCCATTGCCTCCAGCCTTCTTCTTGTTGCCCCTGACAAGACAGTGATGGAGTGAATGATGAAAGTTTTTTCTATTTCAGGCCACCCTGCCTTGGTGGGAGACAGCTGATGTGTAAATAATAATAATAATAATAATAATATAGGTAAACAGTATTTAGATAAGGGTAAAGAGGTTTTTGTGGCATTTATGGATTAGAAAAGGCAGATGACAGGGTGGATAGGGGGGGGGGCAATGTGGCAGATGTTGCAGGTGTATAGTATAGGAATGTTGCAATCCAAGGGTTTATTACCACTCAGATAGTTTCCTTCTGGTTAGAGCATAACAGCATTGGTCAGAGAGGTTGGGGTAATAATAGTAATCATCTGGAAATCTTATTTTAATGAAGTATATTTATAATACAACATAAAGCCAATAATAATACTATACGAATTATCGTATATAAGTTAAGAATGCTTGTTTGCTCTATTTTGTCCGAAATATATATATAAGGCTTTTATAACACATGGTTAGGATGAGATCCTAGACATAACATATATATACAGAGGTTACTTTAGTGTATAAGGTCTTATTTCCCATTAGGAAGCAGTCAGAATACAACAGAATAAGTCCAGGCTGGATAATCAACCTTAGCCAGTTACCAGAGACGAGCAGGAGTGTTCTCGTTGGCTGCTACTTTCTCACTGCTCGTCCCTCAACCTTGAGCATACAGGTCAGGTGGGTCACGTGACGTGACTCACCAACGCTCATTAGAGTAGTTGACCAAAAGGGGGGGGGGTATAACCATCAAACACCACAGCTTAACCATACACCGGTACACAGAGTGGAAGGCATGTTGCTCTACCTTCAATTTAACTTATCAATGGCCATGTTACATAAATAATAATAATAATCGTTAATAAGAATAAGCCTTAATAATACAAGGACGTTCATTTTCAATTTAGCTATTAAAGGAAATGACCGCAATGTAATATTAAAGAAAGGATAACAATAAGGGCATGACAAGGAGGTAGGTTACTGAAAGCAGTGAAGAGTTTTTACAAGGGTAGTGAGGCTCAGGTTAGAGTATGTAGGAAAGAGGGAGATTATTTCCCAGTAAAAGTAGGCCTTAAACAAGGATGTGTGATGTCACCATGGTTGTTCAATATATTTATAGATGGGGTTGTAAGAGAAGTGAATGCTAGGGTTTTGGCAAGAGGCATGGAGTTAAAAGATAAAGAATCAAACACAACGTGGGAGTTGTCACAGTTGCTCTTTGCTGATGACACGGTGCTTTTGGGAGATTCTGAAGAGAAGTTGCAGAGGTTGGTGGATGAATTTGGTAGGGTATGTAAAAGAAGAAAATTAAAAGTGAATATAGGAAAGAGTAAGGTTATGAAAATAACAAAAAGATTAGGTGACGAAAGACTGGATATCAAATTGGAGGGAGAGAGTATGGAGGAGGTGAATGTATTCAGATATTTAGGAGTGGACATGTCAGCAGATGGGTCTCTGAAGGATGAGGTGACTCACAGAATTGATGAGGGGAAAAGGGTGAGTGGTACACTTAGGAATCTGGAGACAAAGAACTTTGTCCGTGGAAGCAAACAGGGGAATGTATGAGAGTATAGTTGTACCAACACTCTTGTATGGTTGTGAAGCATGGGTGATGAATGTTGCAATGAGGAGAAGGCTGGAGGCAGTGGAGATGTCATGTCTGATGGCAATGTGTGGTGTGAATATAATAAAGAGAATTTGTAGTTCGGAAATTAGGAGAAAGTATGGGATTACCAAAACTATTATCCAGAGGGCTGAGGAGGGGTTGTTGAGGTGGTTCGGACATGTACAGAGAATGGAACAAAACGGAATGACTTCGAGAGTGTATAAATCTGAAGTGGAGGGAAGGCCGGGTAGGGGTTGGCCTAGGAAGGGTTGGAGGGAGGGGGTAAAGGAGGTTTTATGTGCGAGGGGCTTGGACTTCCAGCAAGCGTGCACGAGCATATTTGATAGGAGTGAATGGAGACAAATGGTTTTTAATACTTGATGTGCTGTTGGAGTGTGAGCACAGTAACATTTATGAAGGGATTCAGGGAAACCGGCAGGCCGGACTTGAGTCCTGGAGATGGGAAGTACAGTGTCTACACTCTGAAGGAGGGGTGTTAATGTTGGAGTTTTATAACTGTAGTGTAAAGCACCAGTCTGGCAAGACAGTGATGGAGTGAATGATGATGAAAGTTTTTCTTTTTCGGGCCACCCTGCCTTAGTGGGATACAGCCGATTTGTTGAAAAAAAAAATAATAATAAAGTAACTTTTAGGGATACGATTGCTCTCAAATCCATTTGGAACTAGAATAGGTCTTGGCAGACAAATCACTTGCTGTACTTGGATAAAATGCTATCTACAATATGATACAGTAAACAAGGAGACTGGCTAAACATTACAGTATCAATATTGGTATATGAAATGCTGAAATGACTTATGTTACTTTTTGGCTATTATTCACCAGCAAGGGTAAATAGGACAAATCAACAAGTGTATCGAAATGTTGATGACCAACTCTCATGTTTTCAAGGCCAGATGCTTGGTATTTGTATTTTATGCAAATGTTATTTGTAAAGGAAAAGTGTAAAAGTTCTGATTCTAAAACCCTTCTTTGGGGGTGGAGGTGGAGATTCTAGTAAAGGGCTCGTGATCCAATGAATTACAGCTGCCCCCTCACCTTGGACCAGACCTGATGATCTCTCATTCCCAGTGCTATATGACCCCTATGTCGTGTGGGGTTCGGTAAGGAGATAAGAGGGTTGAAGGTAGACACCTTGTTGGATGGTAACACTATATATTGTCAGACTGTGGTAATGGGAGATGGAGGGAGCCCAGCCTGCCGTGTCCTGCCTTCTTCTGTGCCTATGCTTCGACTGAGAGCGGGGCAGCTCGTCTCACTCGCTCGCTGCATCCCATGATGTCATACAGTCACAGGCCTAAGGGATCTTCTATATAAACACATGGATGGTACTATAATACGCTGTACAACACAAAGGGATCAGCAACTATGCTGACAGCTCGGTCATGTTACGTATGTCGTCTCGACATGCACTACTATGCTATAGGCTGAACAGGCAGGTGGTTCTGGGCTGATTCTATACAATAACAAATTCATATATAACTTAGAACTAATGGATGGTATCATACTGGATGTTAACAAAATGAGTTTTACGTAATGGGTGTTAACGTAATCAGTTTTAACGTAATGCATTACAAACTGTAAGAACAAATCATGGTACAATATGGGATGGAATTGATCAGTTGATCTGTATTCATGCACTCTACGGATTCTGAGGAAATAAATACAGTGGACCCTCAACCGGTGATATTAATCCGTTCCTGAGAGCTCATCGTTAGTCAAAATTATCGTTAGTCAAGTTAATTTTCGAAGATTGAGACACTTATGCAAGTTAATTTTCCCAAAAAGAAATAATGGAAATCAAATTAATTCGTGCAAGACACCCAAAAGTATTGAAATATTAATTTTAATACACACAAACTGAAGATTACATGCACAGTTACATGACACTTACCTTTATTGAAGATCTGGTGATGATTGATGGGGTGGGAGGAGGGGAGAGCGTTGATTTTCTTAGTGTTTAGAAGGGGAATCCCCTTCCATTAGCACTTGAGGCAGCAAGTCTTTCTCTGGGGTTACTTCCCTTGTTCTTTTAATGCCACTAGGACCAGCTTCAGAGTCACTGGACTTCTGTCGCACAACATATCTGTCCATAGATACCTGTACCTCTCGTTCCTTTATGACTTTCCTAAAGTGGTTCACAACATTGTCAGTGTACAGGTTGCCAACATGGCTTGCAGTAGCTGTGTCAGGGTGATTTTCATCAAAAAAGGTTTGCACTTCAAGCCACTTTGCACACATTTCCTTTATCTTAGAAGTAGGCAACTTCTTCAATTTCTCTCTCCCCTCCTCCGAAGCAGTTTCCTCAGGTCTGCCCTCTTGCTGTTCAAGATGATCTAGCAGCTCATCAGTGGTTAGTTCTTCACTGTCCTCCACCACCAACTCTTCCACATCCTCCCCACTAACCTCCAACCCCAAGGACTTCCCCAATGCCACAATGGATTCCTCAACTGGCATAGGATTCTCAGGGTTAGCCTCAAACCCTTCAAAATCCCTTTTGTCTACACATTCTGGCCACAGTTTTTTCCAAGCAGAGTTCAATGTCCTCTTAGTCACTTCCTCCCAAGCCTTACCTATAATGTTTACACAATTGAGGATGGTAAAATGATCTTTCCAAAACTCTCTTAGAGTCAGTTGAGTTTCTGAGGTCACTACAAAGCACCTTTCAAACATAGCTTTTGTGTACAGTTTCTTGAAGTTGGAAATAACATGCTGGTCCATGGGCTGCAGGAGAGGAGTGGTATTAGGAGGCAAAAACTTCACCTTAATGAAGCTCATGTCCCTAGAAAGTCGCTCTGCCAAGTCTGTAGGATGACAAGGGGCATTGTCTAACACCAGGAGGCACTTAAGGTCTAATTTCTTTTCAATTAGATAATTTTTCACATTGGAGGCAAATGCATGATGTAACCAGTCATAGAAAAAGCCCCTAGTGACCCATGCCTTACTGTTTGCCCCCCACAGCACACACAAATTAGCCTTGAGGACATTGTTTTTCCTGAACACTCTGGGAGTTTCAGAGTGATACACCAATAAAGGCTTTATTTTGCAATCACCACTAGCATTGGCACACATCAACAGAGTAAGCCTGTCTTTCATAGGCTTATGTCCTGGGAGTGCCTTTTCCTCCTGAGTAATGTAGGTCCTGCTTGGCATTTTCTTCCAAAACAGGCCTGTTTCATCACAATTAAACACTTGTTCAGGTTTCAGTCCTTCACTGTCTTTGTACTCCTTGAAGTCCTGCACATATTTTTCAGCCGATTTGTGGTCCGAACTGGCAGCCTCACCATGCCTTATCACACTATGAATGCCACTACGCTTCTTAAATCTCTCAAACCAACCTTTGCTGGCCTTAAATTCACTCACATCACTAGTTGCTGGCATTTTTGTAATTAAATCATCATGCAACTTCCTAGCCTTTTCACATATGATCGCTTGAGAGATGCTGTCTCCTGCTATCTGTTTCTCGTTTATCCACACCAATAAAAGTCTCTCAACATCTTCTATCACTTGCGATCTCAGTTTCGAAAACATAGTTGCACCTTTGGCAAGAACAGCTTCCTTGATTGCCGTTTTCTTGCCCACAATAGTAGCGATGGTTGATTGGAGTTTATCATACAACCTGACCAGCTCAGAGACACGCACTCCACTTTCATACTTAGCAATGATCTCTTTCTTCATCTCCATAGTAATTCTCACCCTTTTTGCTGTAGGGTTGGCACTAGAAGCTTTCTTGGGGCCCATGGTGACTTATTTTGCAGGTGCAATCACTATAAAGGCTGTGATAATATGAAATGTTCCAGTTGTATGTTTGGAAGCGACCGCGGTGGCTGGCTGGCTTGTAAACACTGGCACCCAAGGGACAAGTGAGGTGCACTCAGGCCAAAGTGGACGCGTATGGTACGGAACGAATAGCACTGGTTGGGTTTTTAAGCGCTAGTCGAGGCAAAATTTTTGCGTTAAAATGTATCGCTAGTCAGATTTATCGTTAATCGATGCCATCGTTGGTTGAGGGTCCACTGTATATATATATACAAGGTGAAATTAACAGCAAAGGCATCTGGTGCACACTCAGATCATTACTGTCAAATTCTCAGAATACGGAGGGAACGTGAACACAAAAAAAAAAATTCTGAAAACTAATCAGTTAATAACAAACAGTTGACAATTTCCTTCATCTTGGACATCTAATTATACAGACTATGTACATTTAAACCCAATTCTGCGAGGGTGAGGTTTACATATGCAGAATGGTTATCATCTCTGGGAGGATCGAATTCCTCTGCAATGGCTAACACATGCCTTGACTGAGGGAGATCTGAACGAGTATCTACAAAAGATACTTGTGGGTTTCTCATTACTTGTCGAGTACACAAGGGGTAACGACATTCAGGTTGAATATCTGACTGAGTATTTGAGGTAGAGGGTACCGAGTCAAGAGGATTTTCAGCATCTGTCACATTAGTCTGGGTAGCAATATCATCAACATCGCATACTAATTTCATATGATCTAAATGTGATTCTTTGTACTTTTTTTTTTTTTTTTTTTTTTTCAACAAGTCGGCCATCTCCCACCGAGGCAGGGTGACCCAAAAAAGAAAGAAAAATCCCCAAAAAGAAAATACTTTCATCATCATTCAACACTTTCACCACACTCGCACATTATCACTGTTTTTGCAGAGGTGCTCAGAATACAACAGTCTAGAAGCATAAACATATAAAGATACACAACATATCCCTCCAAACTGCCAATATCCCAAACCCCTCCTTTAAAGTGCAGGCATTGTACTTCCCATTTCCAGGACTCAAGTCCGACTATATGAAAATAACCGGTTTCCCTGAATCCCTTCACTAAATATTACCCTGCTCACACTCCAACAGATCGTCAGGTCCCAAGTACCATTCGTCTCCATTCACTCCTATCTAACACGCTCACGCACGCTTGCTGGAAGTCCAAGCCCCTTACCCACAAAACCTCCTTTACCCCCTCTCTCCAACCCTTTCGAGGACGACCCCTACCCTGCCTTCCTTCCCCTATAGATTTATATGCTTTCCATGTCATTCTACTGTGATCCATTCTCTCTAAATGACCAAACCACCTCAACAACCCCTCTTCTGCCCTCTGACTAATACTTTTATTAACTCCACACCTTCTCCTAATTTCCACACTCCGAATTTTCTGCATAATATTTACACCACACATTGCCCTTAAACAGGACATCTCCGCTGCCTCCAACCGTCTCCTCGCTGCTGCATTTACCACCCAAGCTTCACACCCATATAAGAGTGTTGGTACTACTATACTTTCATACATTCCCTTCTTTGCCTCCATAGATAACGTTTTTTGACTCCACATATACCTCAACGCACCACTCACCTTTTTTCCCTCATCAATTCTATGATTAACCTCATCCTTCATAAATCCATCCGCCGACACGTCAACTCCCAAGTATCTGAAAACATTCACTTCTTCCATACTCCTCCTCCCCAATTTGATATCCAATTTTTCTTTATCTAAATCATTTGACACCCTCATCACCTTACTCTTTTCTATGTTCACTTTCAACTTTCTACCTTTACACACATTCCCAAACTCATCCACTAACCTTTGCAATTTTTCTTTAGAATCTCCCATAAGCACAGTATCATCAGCAAAAAGTAACTGTGTCAATTCCCATTTTGAATTTGATTCCCCATAATTTAATCCCACCCCTCTCCCAAAACACCCTAGCATTTACTTCCTTTACAACCCCATCTATAAATATATTAAACAACCATGGTGACATTACACATCCCTGTCTAAGACCTACTTTTACCGGGAAGTAGTCTCCCTCTCTTCTACACACCCTAACCTGAGCCTCACTATCCTCATAAAAACTCTTTACAGCATTTAATAACTTACCACCTATTCCATATACTTGCAACATCTGCCACATTGCTCCTCTATCCACTCTATCATATGCCTTTTCCAAATCCATAAATGCAATAAAAACTTCCCTATCTTTATCTAAATACTGTTCACATATATGCTTCAATGTAAACACCTGATCTACACATCCCCTACCCACTCTAAAACCTCCTTGCTCATCCACAATCCTACATTCTGTCTTACCTCTAATTCTTTCAATTATAACCCTACCGTACACTTTTCCTGGTATACTCAGTAAGCTTATTCCTCTATAATTTTTACAGTCTCTTTTGTCCCCTTTCCCTTTATATAAAGGGACTATACATGCTCTCTGCCAATCCCTAGGTACCTTCCCCTCTTTCATACATTTATTAAACAAAAGTACCAACCACTCCAACACTATATCCCCCCCTGCTTTTAACATTTCTGTCATGATCCCATCAGTTCCAGCTGCTTTACCCCCTTTCATTTTACGTAATGCCTCACGTACCTCCCCCACACTTACATTCTGCTCTTCTTCACTCCTAAAAGATGGTATACCTCCCTGACCAGTGCATGAAATTACTGCCTCTGTTTCTTCCTTAACATTTAAAAGTTCCTCAAAATATTCTCGCCATCTACCCAATACCTCCATCTCCCCATCTACTAACTCCCCTACTCTGTTTTTAACTGACAAATCCATATTTTCCCTAGGCTTTCTTAACTTGTTTAACTCACTCCAAAATTTTTTCTTATTTTCATTAAAATTTCTTGACAGTGCCTCTCCCACTCTATCATCTGCTCTCCTTTTGCACTCTCTCACCACTCTCTTTACCTTTCTTTTACTCTCCATATACTCTGCTCTTCTTATAACACTTCTGCTTTGTAAAAACCTCTCATAAGCTACCTTTTTCTCTTTTATCACACCCTTTACTTCATCATTCCACCAATCACTCCTCTTTCCTCCTGCCCCCACCCTCCTATAACCACAAACTTCTGCCCCACATTCTAATACTGCATTTTTAAAACTATTCCAACCCTCTTCAACCCCCCCACTACTCATCTTTGCACTAGCCCACCTTTCTGCCAATAGTCGCTTATATCTCACCCGAACTTCCTCCTCCCTTAGTTTATACACTTTCACTTCCCTCTTACTTGTTGTTGCCACCTTCCTCTTTTCCCATCTACCTCTTACTCTAACTGTAGCTACAACTAAATAATGATCCGATATATCAGTTGCCCCTCTATAAACATGTACATCCTGGAGCCTACCCATCAACCTTTTATCCACCAATACATAATCTAATAAACTACTTTCATTACGTGCTACATCATACCTTGTATATTTATTTATCCTCTTTTTCATAAAATATGTATTACTTATTACCAAATTTCTTTCTACACATAGCTCAATTAAAGGCTCCCCATTTACATTTACCCCTGGCACCCCAAATTTACCTACTACTCCCTCCATAACATTTTTACCCACTTTAGCATTAAAATCCCCAACCACCATTACTCTCACACTTGATTCAAAACTCCCCACGCATTCACTCAACATTTCCCAAAATCTCTCTCTCTCCTCTACACTTCTCTCTTCTCCAGGTGCATACACGCTTATTATAACCCACTTTTCACATCCAATCTTTATTTTACTCCACATAATCCTTGAATTAATACATTTATAGTCCCTCTTTTCCTGCCATAGCTTATCCTTCAACATTATTGCTACTCCTTCTTTAGCTCTAACTCTATTTGAAACCCCTGACCTAATCCCATTTATTCCTCTCCACTGAAACTCTCCCACCCCCTTCAGCTTTGTTTCACTTAAAGCCAGGACATCCAGCTTCTTCTCATTCATAACATCCACAATCATCTCTTTCTTATCATCTGCACAACATCCACGCACATTCAGACTTCCCACTTTGACAATTTTCTTCTTCTTATTCTTTTTAGTAATCTTTACAGGAAAAGGGGTTACTAGCCCATTGTTCCCGGCATTTTAGTTGACTTTTACAACACGCATGGCTTACGGAGGAAAGATTCTTATTCCACTTCCCCATGGATATAAAAGGAAAATTAATAAGACCAAGAACTATTAAGATAAAATCAAAGAAAACTCAGATGAGTGTGTATAAATAAATGTGTACATGTATGTGTAGTGTGACCTAAGTGTAAGTAGAAGTAGCAAGACATGCCTGTAATCTTGCATATTTATGAGACAGACAAAAGACATCAGCAATCCTACCATCATGTAAAACAATCACAGGCTTCGTTTTACACTCACTTGGCAGTACTTACCAGTACTAATTTCTCTAACCTTATACTTATTGCCAGAGATATGTTCTACAACTCAATAAGGGCCAACAAACTTTTGATCGAGCTTAGGCATTTCGGATGTTTTGTTGAAATTTGTCAGCATTACTCTTGAACCTACTTTAACTTTTGATGGCTTAGCACGGCTATTAGTTACTCTAGTAAATTCTGCTGTTGATTTATGAAGTGTTTCACGGATTCTTCTAAAAACACTCTGAGCTATGCTGGTACGAGTTGCTATGAAATCATCAGGGTTGTAATTGGGTTTCGGGGTGGAATATAACAACTCGTAGGGTAAACGCTTGTCTACACCATACAATGCATAATGTGGAGTATCACCTATAGAAACATTGTAAGCAGAATTTATGGCACATTGAACATCTGGTATGACTTCATCCCAAGTTTCACTACTGGGGTTGATAGTGGCTCTCAAAACATCAAGTACTTTCTTATTGGTTCGTTCAGCTAACCCATTGCTGGCAGGATGATGAGGAACAATGGTGGATTTAGAGATCTTGTACAAAGTACACAAATTTTCAAGAATCTCATTACAGAATTCACCTCCATTATCTGTCACTAAGGACTTAGGGGTGGTATGCCTGCAGATAATGCGTTATTTAAACGCTTTAGCTACTGTCTCGGCAGTCTTATCTTCAATAGGAACTAACTCACAATATCTGGTGAAATGGTCTACCATAACACACAGATGTTTGTTGCCTTGGAGGGAACATTTAAAATTGGTTAACAAATCAAGGGCAACTCTTTCCCATGGTTCACTAGTGGTTGGGTACACTTGGATTGGATTAGGACCATTGACATTTCCTTTATGTTGCATACAAACACTACATTTCTTAACATACTCTGAAATGTCAGTTGCCATACTTGGCCAAAAGTACTTCATTCTGGCTTGTTTCACAGAACGCTCCATACCAGGGTGTGCAACACCTGATGCATCATGAACTAGCTGTAGAGCTATGTTCACTAGTGACTGTGGAATTACTAACTGGTACACTCTTCTACTTGGTGTACCCAATTCGGCTGTTCGATACAGTAATTCTTGGCTCATTACAAAGTCACTGATGGGTGCCGGTGGCTTCACAGTAAGAATAAGATCTTCCTGGAGCAGGAATCGAATCACACCAGACCACATGGGATCTGTTCTTTGTGCATTCTTTACATCCTCTGCAGTAAATGGAGGATCTGCAGTAACTACACTAACGTGTCGCGATAAAGCATCTGCGACTACGTTTGACTTGCCAGGTAAATGTTCAAAAGTGGGATTGAACTCTTGGATAGTCAAGGTCCATCTGGCTAACCTTCCAGTAGGTTGTTTGTTCTGGAATAAAGGTATCAGTGATGCATGGTCTGTCAAGACATGAACAGGGTACTGGTAAATAATGTCTCCGAAGTGTTTCAAAGACCATACTACAGTGGACCCCCGCATAGCAATATTAATCCGTGCAAGAGAGCTCATTGTTATGCGAAATTATCGTTATGCGAATGAATTTTCCCCATAAGAAATAATGGAAATCAAATTAATCCGTGCAAGACACCCAAAAGTATGAAACAAAAATTTTACCACATGAAATATACATTTTCCTACACACAAAGAGAAGGATACATGCACAATAGTAGAGTAGTACATGCACAATATATATTGTGCATGTACTACTCTACTAAATGAAGAATAAATGACACTTACCTTTATTGAAGATGCAGCAATGACTGATGAGACAGTGTCCTGGGAGTGCCTTATCCTCCTGAGTACTGTAGGTCCTGTTTGGCATTTTCTTCCAGAACAGGCCTTATCACACTGTGTATGCCACTACGATTCTTAAATCTCTCAAACCAACCTTTGCTGGCTTTAAATTCACCAATATGAGCACTAGTTCCAGGCATTTTTCCCTGTTCACCTGGGTGTTAGTCGACTGGTGTGGGTTGCGTCCTGGGAGACAAGATTAAGGACCCCAATGGAAATAAGTTAGACA
The DNA here is from genome assembly GCF_038502225.1 of Cherax quadricarinatus. Taxonomy (NCBI): domain Eukaryota; kingdom Metazoa; phylum Arthropoda; class Malacostraca; order Decapoda; family Parastacidae; genus Cherax; species Cherax quadricarinatus. The sequence goes on along the minus strand of NC_091377.1, from coordinate 11,795,997 downwards.
GTCTTCGATGACACTGACTTTTTTAGGTTATCCTGGGTGGCAAATCCTCTGGGGTTAATTGTTTCTTGATATTATCAATAAGCCACACCAACAACGGTGCTACAGCAGCAGCAGCAGCTGACAGTGCTACAGCAGCAGCAGCTGACAGTGCTACAGCAGCAGCAGACGATGCTACAGCAGCAGCAGACGGTACTACAGCAGCAGCAGACGGTACTACAGCAGCAGCAGACGGTACTACAGCAGCAGCAGCTGATGGTGGTACAACAGCAGCAGCAGCTGACAGTGCTACAGCAGCAGCAGACGATGCTACAGCAGCAGCAGACGGTACTACAGCAGCAGCAGACGGTACTACAGCAGCAGCAGCAGCAGCTGACGGTGGTACAACAGCAGCAGCAGCTAACAGTGCTACAGCAGCAGCAGACGATGCTACAGCAGCAGCAGACGATGCTACAGCAGCAGCAGACGATGCTACAGCAGCAGCAGACGATGCTACAGCAGCAGCAGACGGTACTACAGCAGCAGCAGACGGTACTACAGCAGCAGCAGACAGTACTACAGCAGCAGCAGACGGTACTACAGCAGCAGCAGACGGTACTACAGCAGCAGCAGCAGCTGACGGTGGTACAACAGCAGCAGCAGCTGACAGTGCTACAGCAGCAGCAGATGATGCTACAGCAGCAGCAGATGATGCTACAGCAGCAGCAGACGGTACTACAGCAGCAGCAGCAGCTGACGGTGGTACAGCAGCAGCAGCAGCAGCTGACGGTGCTACAGCAGCAGCAGCAGCTGACAGTGCAGCAGCAGTAGCAGCTGACGGTGGTACAGCAGCAGCAGCAACAGCTGTACCACCAATAGTAGCGATGGTTGATTGGGGTTTATTATACAACCTGGCCAGCTCGGAGACACGCACTCCACTTTCATACTTATCAGTGATCTTTTTCTTCATCTCTATAGTAATTCTCACCCTTATTGCTGTAGGGTTGGCACTAGAAGCTTTCTTGGGGCCCATGGTCACTTATTTTGCAGATAAAATCACCAAAAATACTGTAATGATACGAAATGTTCCGATTGTATGCTTGGATGTTACCGCGGAGGCTGGCTGGTAAACAATGCCACCGGCGGAACATGTGAGCGTGGCTCAGGCCGCACATAGATGTGTCTCAGACAAACAGCGTTGAGCGGGTTTTTTAGCGGTATGCGAGGCAAAATCTTGGCGATAAAATGTAGCGGTATGCGGATTTAACGTTATGTAAGGCCAACGGTATGCGGGGGTCCACTGTATTGCTAAAGCTTCTTGCTCTGTTACTGTATAATTATGTTCAGCCTTCGTAAGGACTCTACTAGCAAATGCAACTGCGTTGTACTTGCCATCAGTCTTCTGAGCTAGTACGGCACCTATGCCAATTGAACTAGCATCAGTTGTGAGATAGAAGGGCTTAGAAAAATCTGGTAATTTCAAAATGGGAGCGGACGTTAGCTTTTAGTGTCTGGAATGCTCTTTCTTGATGGAAGGTCCAAACAAAAGGAGCATGTTTCTTAAGCAATTCAGTTAGAGGAGCTGCTATTGAAGAAAAATTAGCAATGAAAGATCTGTAGAAACCTGCTAGACCCACAAAGGATCTTACAGCATCAGCAGTTTTGGGGGATGGAAAATTTAGTACTGCCGTTACTTTACTTTGATCAGTCATAACTCCTCTAGGAGTGACAACGTGACCAAGAAACTTAATTTCTGATCTGAAAAATTGACATTTAGACAGTTTGATCTTCAAATTGGCTTCTTCAAGCTTACCAAGTACTATATCAAGTCTTTTCAGGTGTGTATCCACATCTTCGGACATGACGATTACGTCATCTAAGTATACCATAAGTGCTTTACCTATAAGACCTCTAAAGATATTGGTCACGAGTCTAGAGAATGTGATAGGAGAGGATCGTAATCCAAAAGCCATTCGAAGGAAGTGATAATGGCCTGTGGGAGTGGAGAATGCTGTTAACTCTTGGCTGTCTTCGTGAAGAGGGACTTGCCAAAACCCTTGTAACAAGTCCAGGGTCGAGAAGACTTTGTTATCTCCGATATTGCGTAAAAGATCACCTAGTACAGGAAGTGGGAAACGATCTGGAATAGTTTTCGCATTTAACTTCCTAAAGTCAATCACCGGGCGCCACGTACCGTCCTTCTTAGGCACTAGGATTAAGGGCGCATTCCAGGGTGAATTACTATGTGCAATAACTCCATCATCGTGCATTTGATTGATCAGTTCTTCTGCGACAGGAACTTGGGAATGAGGCATTCTGTACGCAGGTATATAGATAGGTCTAGTACCAGGTTCAAGTGGAATACGCTGGGACAATAAGTTCGTTATACCCATCTTCTCACCTGGTAAGGCAATGGCTCAACAACGTTTGTTCAACAGCGTCAACAAGAGCTTGACTTCGTCTGGGAAGTCAGTGGGAGCTAAGTCTTTCTCCTCAACTGGTGGAATGGATTGATCCAGTGGAGTGGATGAGGTCTCCCCTGTTGAAATAGCACCGACCCACTGGTCAGGTGGCACGTCATCCTGTACTTGAACAGGGTAAGGATAGTGAACTAGGTCAACGAGATTGGTATTTGCTCTGAGACAAACACTGACCCGAAGTGTTAGCAAGGAATAAATGGATCTTACTGTCTCTTACAACATGTAAGGAAGGTTCACCAAATAAACCCTTGACCTTGCAGGAATCACTGTCAACTAGGACATTATCACCATCTGGAACATTAGGAACAACAACAGACACTCTAGTGAGATCACTAGCCGCAACAGAGACGTCTTTCTGCAGACGGCATGTGACATCAACAAGAGATGGCATTACTAGTTTCAAGTAATCGTTTTCCAACAAGGCATCCCCTGTGGAGAAACTACTACTTGGACTAGCAGTCATTGCAGGGATAGGCTATGCACTCAAGGCAGTCTGAGTGTCCTCAGACACTTGAGGCAATACACTATCTTGCATGTCTGAAGGTGTAGGTGGAACACAAATGGGAGTGACAGAGTTACCAGTGCCTGACTGCTTGGGTACGCTGCTGGAGAATGCATTGGCTTGTAAGGATTTAATCCGTACATCATACTCTGCGGCAGTATGGCAGATTTCTGATCCAAGCTGATAACCCCAAAATGGAACGACCAAGTCGTCAATTTGGGCATGCCATCGGTAAGGGTCGAGCACAATGTGTAAGTCTCGCATGGAAGCAAATCCCAGTAGAAGGTCACCAGGGAAAGTAATCTGGTCGACAACAAGAAAAGCAGCAGTAAAGTCTCTACCTTGGATAGTAAAGGTGAGCGAAGTCTGTCCTCGGACACGCAGGAGGGAACCAGCTACTCCACTAAGGGAGGTTACAGTAGTTGGTTCAACGAGGAGGACACGGCGTAACTGCTTCTCTTTAAACAAGCTAGACCTGATGATATTAACTTGCGCACCAGAGTCCATGAACACATGAACAGGTGCATTATGGATAGAAGCTTGTACCAAAGGACCTATCGTTTCGTTAGGAGTTATGTGCAAACAGAAAGGTGGGTTGTCATCGGAGAAGGCATTTTCTACTTCATCCCCAAATTCCTCTACGTCAGAGACGTGTGAAGCAACCTCAGCAGCAGGGTTGTCATTCTCAAGGCTGGCTAAGGCTTTATAGGAATTTTGAACTGGGATGGTGTACTCTATCACCTACTGTCACGACTGGACGAGTAGACTGGGGTGCTCGGATTCCCCCGAATTGGAAGAATGAGCCTGGTTCTGGTTAGTTTGAGAACCACGACGTCTGTTTCCTCTCCTGGCTCTGCGGTTGGAACGGCCACGGAAAGATCTAGAGTACTGCAGGTTGTAGAGAGCAACAAACTGGCCATATCCCACTGAGGCAGGGTGACCCAAAAAGATAAACAAAAGTTGCTCTTTTTAACTATAGTAATGTATACAGAAGGGGTTACTAGCCCCTTGCTCCTGGCATTTTAGTCGCCTCTTACGACACACATGGCTTACGGAGGAAGAATTCTGTTCCAGTTCCCCATGGAGATAAGAACCAGTAAGAAAATAGAAGAAAACCCAGAGGGGTGTGTATATACAGTGGACCCTTGAATTTTTTTATCCCTTTTCTGTTTGTAAAACTATTTTTTTTGTTTTTTTAACAAGTTGGCCGTCTCCCACCGAGGCAGGGTGATCCAAAAAGAAAAAATTCCGAAAAAGAAAATACTTTCATCGTCATTCAACACTTTCGCCTCACTCATACATAATCACTGTTTTTGCAGAGGTGCCCAGAACACAACAGTTTAGATGCATATACGTATAAAGATACACAACATATCCCTCCAAACTGCCAATATCCCATACCCCTCCTTTACAGTGAAGGCATTGTACTTCCCATTTCCAGTGCTCAAGTCCAGCTATATAAAAATAACCGGTTTTCCTGAATCCCTTTACTAAACATTATCCTGCTCACACTCCGACAGCTTGTCACGTCCCAAATACTATAGTTATTCTCCATAAAATGTATTTTTTGTCAATATTTCCCATAAGAAATAATGTAAATTCAATTACTCCATTCCAGACACCCAAAAATATTAACAAAAAATATTTTAAAGAGAATAACTATAGTTTTACATTCAGAAAAGGCATGATGAAATTCGAGAGTCCACTGATATGTATATATATGCTTGTACGTGTATGTGTAGTGTGACCAAAGTGTAAGTAGAAGTAGTTTATGAGCCAGTAAAAAAGACACCAGCAGTCTCACCATCATGTAAAACAATTATGGGCTTCCGTTTTACACTTGCTTTGCAAGACGGTAGTGCCTCCCTGGGCTACTGTCTACCAACCTACTATCTAGGTTACTATATTTTGTACGCTTATTCTTCTACCATATCCATATCTTCATTATGTTGTCATTCAGTTTTAGCTGCATATTTCTTATTACCAGCAAACTCTATTACATCTTTAAATTTATTTTAGAAATGGTGTTAGGGTTTTAATTTGTCAGGAAACAAGAAAGTATCTCATGGTATGAGACCTTGTCACATTTTCTCATCCTTAGATTATAAGAATGCTTTGACACTTGTGGGTATTGTTCTGTTCCTTAGTAAATTGTACAGTTTTAAGTTAAAAATTATAGTGTGACTGATGTGAATTTCTATGATTTTATTGAGATTAATTATCATGTTATGCAAAAATAATTTTTGTGCAGAACCCTTAAAATATGTATGTTATATTTGCAGAGTGTTGGAACAGTTGGGAGGGAAGCAGTGGGTGATGCAGCACCTCACACATGCTGATCCTAATGTGCGTTATGAGGCCCTCTTAGCTGTACAGAAGCTTATGGTTCATAATTGGTAAGTAAATTGAATGTAAAATTTCCAGATATTTGCAGATTACTCTTTCAGTATTTCTACATTTTGGTATTTTATTAAGCATTTGTTTTATACAAAAACATGTCATTGAAAACCTTCGCACACACCAACGTCTGTATAGTCTCATACATATTCCCATACACTAAAAAACGACTGTGAAAAAATAGTGACCTTCCAAGTGCTTTTGTGATACCTCATATTATCAAGGACCTTACATTATCACAGATCCTTGATAATGTGGGAAATCATGAAAGCACTTGAGAGTTCACTATTTTTTCACAGTGGTTGTTTTGCATATTGTGATATCTGTTTATTGTGATCTTATTGATATTCCCATACACATATGAAGAGATTTAGGATAAACCAGTTATCTAAACTTGAGTCCTGGAGATGGGAAGCATAGTTCCTGCACTCTGGATGAGTGAGGGCCATCTCAACTGTGATGTCTCCACACCTCTTGCATGACAGTAATTAAATGAGTGATGGTGATTGTATTTTCTCATTTTTTGGTCACAGTACCTTGTGGGAAACAGCTAGTGTATAAAAACAAAATTCCATTAAGAGATAACAGTGTTATGCAAAAACTTTGTCACTGTTTCCTCTCCTGCACAGTAACATAGTCTTTCATTGCATGACTTTACCACATTATTCATCAAATGCAGTCCAAAGTTTTCTCAATGTGAGATACTCTGTTAACCCTTTCAGGGTCCGTCCCGTAGATCAACGGCTTTACATTGAGTGTCCAAACCGTAGATCTACGCCAAAATTCTAGCGCCGTCAAATTTAGCGCGAAAACGCTCATAGGCCTACATGTGAGAGAACGGGTCTGCGTGGTGGGTGTGCGCCATAAACAAAAAATCTAGGCGCCCGCATAGCATTGTGGGAACGCCGGCTCAGTTACCCTTGTTCACCATGCCTTGTCGCAAGTCAGCTCTCACTCCCCGGAAAATTGGGACTCTCCTCTTCCTATCTGATAGTTCTGACACTGATGGAAGTGGAAATGAAGACGAATTCTACGGCTTTGATCAGTTAGTGACCGAAAAGAATGACCAGGATATCGATAATAGTGCAGAAAACCCTGACGATCCTCAACCTTCTACCTCTGGTGTGGGCACTCGTGACTCACGGTCGGTTGTTCCTCATCGCAAGAGAAAACTAATATTTTCGCGTGGCCAGGCCTCTGACTTCAGTAATGATGATAGTGACGTGGACTGTGATTTTATTGCGCTCGATGATCAATCGAGTAGGGATAGTGAGGAATCATATTCACCAGTGAAGCGTCGGTATGTTCGCCGCCGCATGCGCTCGGGTAGTGTACCCTATGCTGTGCCCAGGGGACGGAGTACATCCCGGAGTACATCCCGTGGCCCAACACCAGTTTTAGGTAGTGATAGTGAGGATGATGTGGCTACACTTGGCATGGATAGACCACAGGCATCAGTGGATGGTGTTAGTGGTGATGGTAGTGGCACCGCCATGCGTGACTCACCAGGCCACGCTGGGACCCACGCTGCTGACTTGTCAGTTCAAGGACAAAGCGGAGCGCCAGCCACCAGCCCACCACAACCACAACCACCCGCACAACCAGCCTATGATGTCCAGTATCCACCAGCAAACCGTATGTGGGATTGGCAGCAAAATCCCAATTTTGTTCCCAAGCCTCACCACTTTGATGATTCTCAAAGTGGAATTCTACTTACTTGTCCCCTTGGAACCATGGCCAATGAACTGGAATTCTTTGAATTATTCTTTGACCAGCCATTGATGGAAATTATTGTCAGGGAAAGTAATAAGTATTTTGAGTACACCATGGCAAATACGATCTTATCACCACAGTCAAGACTACACAGGTGGAAAGAGACGACTGTTGCAGAAATGTATTTGCTTTTTGCAACAATAATGCTTATGCCTCACGTCTATAAGCATAATATAAAAGCATACTGGTCCACAGATCGGCTAATTTCTACCCCGGTCTTCAGTGAAATCATACCAGTGAACAGGTTTATCTTACTCTTACGTATGTTGCACTTCTCTGACAAAACCAGGCCTGACAGAAGTGACAGGTTATACAAGATTAGAAATGTTTTCATGTATCTCAAACAAAAGTTCAGCATATACTTTTATCCATTCAAGAATCTTGTAATTGACGAGTCTTTGATTTTGTTCAAAGGTAGACTGTCATTCAAGCAATATGTACCGAGCAAGAGGAAACGCTTTGGTATAAAACTGTTTGTACTCTGTGATTGTGACAGTGGCCTGGTGTTGGATATTGTTGTATACACGGGTAGTAAAACATTGAAAGATACCAAGATGTTATTGGGTATCTCAGGTGACGTAGTGAGAAACATGATGGCACCTTATCTTGGTAAGGGGCATACATTATATACCGATAACTGGTACACAAGCCCATTACTCGGTGATTTCATGCGAGTGAACAAGACAGATGTGTGTGGCACAGTGCGTTCTAATCGTAAACATATGCCCATGCTCAACGCAGGTGCTCGTGGTGATGACGTGCAGGTGTTTACTGCCAATGACATCATGGCATTACGGTGGCATGACAAACAAGATGTCACACTGTTGACAACCATTCACCGTAATGAAATGCAAGACAGTGGCAAAGTTGATCAAGTGACTAATGAACGTATTCGAAAACCAGTGACAGTGATTGATTATACACAAAACATGCGCTTGGTTGACAAATGTGACATGCAGATTAGTTTTGTTGACTGTGTTCGTAAGAGTTACAAGTGGTACATGAAACTTTTCTTCCATCTCATGGACATTTCAATGCTCAATGCATATAATATGTACCAAATAAAGACTGGCAACAGACCACCGTATGGTGAATTTTGTTTGTCTGTTGTCAGACAACTCATAATGAAGTACCAGGTAACAACACCTGCTATACAACACGGTCCTCGAATTCCTCAGGATATACCCAAGCGTTTGAGGAGGGAAGGTGATCATTTCATAATACAACTTCCTTCAACTCAGAAGAAATTTGCTCAGAAGAGATGCATCGTCTGTGCACAAACAAAAAGCGGCAACAAAGACGCAAAGACACTCGGTTTATGTGTGAGGAATGTAAGGTGCCTCTGTGCATGGTGCCTTGTTTCAAGGAGTTCCACAAGCTCCAGCAGTTCTAAAACCATGTCCAGTGATTGTAAATATGTAAATATATGATAGAACATTAGTATTATACAAGATTTGTGCATGTTTATTGTAATAAACAACAGTGGTAAACAATAATATGATAATAACTTTAGTGCGGTTATTGTGTTCAATACAGTCAGTTTATATATATACATTATATACAATATTGGTCTCTCAGGCCCCAAATGTTAGTAGGAATAGAAAAAAATTGGAAAAGAAAAGAAAAAATGTAAAAACCGCAAAATAATGTAATGCGCGTATGTGGAATTCGTCGATGTTGCCGCCACCACATCATTTTCGACAAACTTCTTGGCACTGTATCTTGGTAAGTACTGATCAGAATTTTTTTTTTGTCTTATTACCTTCACAAAAATATGCTCTTTAATTCTGTAAGAAAAAATAATTTTTTTTTTTTTTTCAAAATTTCTTGGACACTGGAGCACCACTTCAGATTTTGGCCTTGGACCCTGAAGGGGTTAAAGAGCATTGAAATGCACAAATAACTTGCACATAGGAGACTGAAAGTTTTGTCTCCTAGACACAGAATTGTGCCTTTTTTATTCTTTAAAAAGCAGTTAAAATATGGAACATTCAAATTTTGCATGTCTCACCTGGAAACTTCACAAAGTCAGTTGCATCAGATATCACAACTTGCCGTCCTCCCATCCAGTCAGCAGTCTCATTTTCATGAAAGGAATAAATACTTTACAACTAGTGAATGTATTTATGCATTTCCCTCATTTCTGATCCACCCTCAAATTATGCATCTCTTATAGTATGTGTATGTATTTATGTACATTCATTATAGAATGTTTTGAATACTGTATGTAAATTGACAAACACGGAATCTTTCATATCCTGGCGCCAGCAACCCTGTACTTGCATGTCCTGGTGCTAGTACCGCTGTACCTGCATGTCCTGTAGCTAGTACCCCTGTACTTGCATGTCTTGGTGCCAGTACCTATGTGCTTGCATGTCCTAGTGCCAGTACGCCTATACTTGCATGTCCTGGTGCCAGTACCCCTGTACTTGCATGTCCTGGTGCTAGTACCCCTGTACTTGCATGTCCTGGTGGTAGTACCCCTGTACCTGCATGTCCTCGAGCTAGTACCCCTGTACTTGCATGTCTTGGTGCCAGTACCCATGTACCTACATGTCCTGGTGCCAGTACCCCTGTATTTGCATGTCCTAGTGCCAGTACCCTGTACTTGCATGTCCTGGTGCCAGTACCCTTGTATTTGCATGTCCTGGTGCCAGTACCCCTGTACTTGCATGTCCTGGTGCCAGTACCCTTGTATTTGCATGTCCTGGTGCCAGTACCCCTGTACTTGCATGTCCTGGTGCCAGTACTTTGTACTTGCATGTCCTGGTGTCAATAACCCAGTACTTGCATGTCCTGGTGCCAGTAGCTAGGCACTCACATGTACTGTATACCAGTACCCAGACACTTGTATGTACTGAATGATGACAGAGCACTTGTGTGTACTGGATGCCAGCAACCAGGCACTTGCATACTGAATGCCAGTAACAAGGCACTTACAGGTACTGAATGCCAGTAACCAGCCACTTGCAGGTACTGAATGCCAGTAGCCAGGCACTTGCAGGTACTGAATGCAAGTAACCAGCCACTTGCAGGTACTGAATGCCAGTAACCAGGCACTTGCAGGTACTGAATGCCAGTAACCAGGCACTTGCAGGTACTGAATGCCAGTAACCAGGCACTTGCAGGTACTGGATGCCAGAAACCAGCCATTTGCAGGTACTGAATGCCAGTAACCAACCACTTGCAGGTACTGGATGCCAGTAATGAGGCACTTGCAGGTACTGAATGCCAGTAATGAGGCACTTGCAGGTACTGAATGCCAGTAACCAGCCACTTGCAGGTACTGGATGCCAGAAACCAGCCACTTGCAGGTACTGGAAGCCAGTAACCAACCACTTACAGGTACTGGATGCCACTAACCAGCCACTTGCAGGTACTGGATGCCACTAACCAGCCACTTGCAGGTACTGGATGCCAGTAACCAGCCACTTGCAGGTACTGGATGCCAGTAACCAGCCACTTGCAGGTACTGGATGCCAGTAACCAGCCACTTGCAGGTACTGGATACCAGTAACCAGCCACTTGCAGGTACTGGATGCCAGTAACCAACCACTTGCAGGTACTGGATGCCAGTAACCAGCCACTTGCAGGTACTGGATGCCAGTAACCAGCCACTTGAAGGTACTGGATGCCAGTAACCAGCCACTTGAAGGTACTGGATGCCAGTAACCAGCCACTTGCAGGTACTGGATGCCAGTAACCAGCCACTTGCAGGTACTGGATGCCAGTAACCAGTAACTTGCAAGTACTGAATGCCAGCAACCAGGCACTTGCAGGTACTGAATGCCAGCAACCAAGCACTTGCAGGTACTGAATGCCAGTAACCAGGCACTTGCAGGTACTGAATGCCAGTAACCAGGCACTTGCAGGTACTGAATGCCAGTAACCAGGCACTTGTAGGTACTGAATGCCAGTAACCAGGCACTTGCAGGTACTGAATGCCAGTAACCAGGCACTTGCAGATACTGAATGCCAGTAACCAGCCACTTGCAGGTACTGGATGCCAGTAACCAGTCACTTGCAGGTACTGAATGCCAGTAACCAGGCACTTGCAGGTACTGAATGCCAGTAACCAGGCACTTGCAGGTACTGAATGCCAGTAACCAGGCACTTGCAGATACTGAATGCCAGTAACCAGGCACTTGCAGGTACTGAATGCCAGTAACCAGCCACTTGCAGGTACTGAATGTCAGTAACCAGGCACTTGCAGGTACTGAATGCCAGTAACCAGGCACTTGCAGGTACTGGATGCCAGTAACCGGCCACTTACAGGTACTGAATGCCAGTAACCAGCCACTTGCAGGTACTGGATGCCAGTAACTAGCCACTTGCAGGTACTTGATGCCAGTAACCGGCCACTTGCAGGTACTGGATGCCAGTAACCAGCCACTTGCAGGTACTGGATGCCAGTAACCAGCCACTTGCAGGTACTGAATGCCAGTAACCAACCACTTTCAGGTACTGGATGCCAGTAACCAGCCACTTTCAGGTACTGGATGCCAGTAACCAGCCACTTGCAGGTACTGGATGCCAGTAACTAGCCACTTGCAGGTACTGAATGCCAGTAACCAGGCACTTGCAGGTACTGAATGCCAGTAACTAGCCACTTGCAGGTACTGGATGCCAGTAACCAGCCAGTTGCAGGTACTGAATGCCAGTAATCAGCAACTTGCAGGTACTGGATGCCAGTAACCAGCCACTTGCAGGTACTGAATGCTAGTAACCAGCCACTTGCAGGTACTGGATGTCAGTAACCTGGCACTTGCAGGTACTGGATGCCAGTAACCAACAACTCGCAGGTACTGAATGCCAGTAACCAGGCACTTGCAGGTACTGAATGACAGTAACCAGGCACTTTCAGGTACTGAATGCCAGTAACCAGGCACTTGCAGGTACTGAATGTCAGTAACCAACAACTTGCAGGTACTGAATGTCAGTAACCAGGCACTTGCAGGTACTGAATGTCAGTAACCAGGCACTTGCAGGTACTGGATGCCAGTAACTGCCACTTGCAGGTACTGGATGCCAATAACCAGCCACTTGCAGGTACTGGATGCCAGTAACTAGCCAATTGCAGGTACTGAATGCTAGTAACCAGGCACTTGCAGGTACTGAATGCCAGTAACCAGCCACTTGCAGGTACTGGATGCCAGTAACCAGCCACTTGCAGGTACTGGATGCCAGTAACCAGCCACTTGCAGGTAATGAATGCCACTAACCAGTCACTTGCAGGTACTGAATGCCAGCAACCAGGCACATGCAGGCACTGAATGCCAGCAACCAAGCACTTGCAGGTACTGAATGCCAGTAACCAGGCATTTGCAGGTACTGGATGCCAGTAACCAGCCAATTGCAGGTATTGGATGCCAGTAACCAGCCACTTGCTTGTATAAATGAATTAGACAATCATTTATCAATTCTAAAGAATAGTATGCAACACTAATTAAGCAAACATGATTTCTAGATTGTAGGTAAGTTGTGTGTGTGTGTGTGTGTGTATATATATATATATATATATATATATATATATATATATATATATATATATATATATATATATATATATATATATATATATATATATATATATATATATATATATATATATATTTATGTGTATATACAGGAGGGCCCCACTTATACGGCAGGTTAGGTTCCAGGCTACCGCCGTAAAGCGGAAACCGCCGTAAAGTGGAACACCCTTTTTTTCCACTTATAAATGCATACAAACACTAGATAACAAGTTTACACTAACATATATTAAGTTAGCAATAGAACCAGGCATCAAAAAAAACAATAAAAAAGTACAATACACACATAGTGCACTCATTACTTACCTTAAAATATTTATAGTCTTAATCTAGGGTGAGACAAGCAGTATTTATTGTACGAAATCAAGTGTGGTATATGTATGGTACCTTACCAGGCCACCCCACCCACACATAGCATCAGAGCTACCACTCATTACTTACAGGGTGAGATGAGTAGTATTTATTGTAAAAATCAAGTGTGGTATGTATGGTAGTCACCCTACCACCAGGCACACATATATTCTATGATATTTAAGCATCCCAGAGCGATAAAATGTATATACAGTTCACTCATTACTTACCTTAAAATATTTGTAGTCTTAATGTAGGGTCAGGAGTAAGTAAATGAGATAAAACGAATAAATGAGAGAGAGAAAGAATGAGTACATGAGAGGGGACAGGCGCAGAGTTATGTAAACAAACCAGGCGAACGTAAGTTTTGTAAACAAACGAAGTGTACACGTCTGGTTTGTGTACAAGTTACATTGTGTACAGGTTGTCTCTACATTGATACGGTAGAATTAATAAAGAAGAACACTCCCATTCTCATGTAACATCATTTTGAGAAGAAATGAAGCTCTGAGTGAAGGCAATGGAAATAAGTCACACTGACTTTTTTGGGTTATCCTAGGTTCTCTACACATATGTTGTTATGTATGATAATCTATGTAACTGTATTTGTGTATACCTGAATAAACTTACTTACATACATACGAAAGGAATAATTTTCTACAGTTACCCCCAGTAACACATTTTCTCTTATGTTAGATTAGAGAAAATGTTATTCTTGCCGTCACTTGTACAAGTTATGTGGCTCCCACATCTTATATTTATGTTTATTTATTCTATTGTGGGGTGTATTTATCATCTTTTTATGTTATGTATCGTGTTTATTATATAATTTTGAAAAAAAATATCATGGATGGATTAATGAAAATGTGTATATTAACGTAATATACGACATTTAATGAGACTCGGTGAGTATTGTTATTATTATTATCATTTCTAATATGGCGTCACTTGTGCAAGTCGTCTGCTACCACATCTCACATTTATGTTTATTTATTCTACTGTGGGGTGTATTTATCTTATTTATATGTTATGCATCGTGTTTATTATATAATTTTGAAAAAAATATCATGGATGGATTAATGAAAATGTGTATATTAACGTAATATACGACATTTAAATGACTCGATGATTATTATTATCATTACTAATATGACGTCTGGAGACATAAGACACTTACCAATTTTAATGTGTACCTGCATGCCAGCACAGTATGTAAGTTTATTTAGGTACAGGTATACATAAGTATAATTATCAGAGTATATATAAAATATGAAATAACTTTTAAAAACATTTGAAATTTTGGAGTTTCCAGACAAAATGGAGAGACTTAGTGCTTACTGAGCTCATGGAGAATGTAAACAAACAGGGTGGGGCACGGTGACCGTATTAGAAAGTCAGGTGGGGGGAGCCGTATAGCGAGTTTTGGTCATAATTTGAAATGTCCGTATTAGCGGAACGCCGTAAAGTGAAACGCCGTAAAGCGGGGCCTTCCTGTATATATATATATATATATATATATATATATATATATTATATATATATATCATATATATATATATGTATATATATATATACAGTGGACCCCCGCATAGCGAACGCCTTGCATAGCGAACAATCCGCATAGCGATTACGCTTTGTTCGCTAAAATTTTGCCCCGCATACCGGACAAAAAACCCGCTCAGCGAACTTCGTCCGAGACGCGTCCAATGTGCGCCTCAGCCAGCCTCACATGTGCCGCCCGCCCCATTGTTTACCAGCCAGCCTCCGCGGTAACATCCAAGCATACACTCGGAATATTTCGTATTATTAAAGTGTTTTCGGTGCTGTTTCTGGAAAATAAGTGACCATGGGCCCCAAGAAAGCTTCTAGTGCCAACCCTACACCTCAAAGGGTAAGAATTACTATTGAGATGAAGAAAGAGATCATTGATAAGTATGAAAGTGGAGTGCGTATCACCGACCTGGTCAGGTTGTACAAGAAACCCCAATCAACCATCGCTACTATTGTGGGCAAGAAAACGACAATCAAGGAAGCTGTTCTTGCCAAAGGTTTAACTGTGTTTTCGAAACAAAGATCGCAAGTGATGGAAGATGTTGAGAGACTCTTATTGATGTGGATAAATGAAAAACAGCTAGCAGGAGATAGCATCTCTCAAGCGATCATATGTGAAAAGGCTAGGAAGTTGCATGACGATTTAATTAAAAAAATGCCTGCAACTAGTGATGATGTGAGTGAATTTAAGGCCAGCAAAGGTTGGTTTGAGAGATTTAAGAAGCGTAGTGGCATCCATAGTGTGATACGGCATGGTGAGGCTGCCAGTTCGGACCACAAAGCGGCTGAAAAATATGTGCAGGAATTCAAGGAGTACATAGAAACTGAAGGACTGGAACCTGAACAAGTGTTTAATTGTGATGAAACAGGCCTGTTCTGGAAGAAAATGCCAAGCAGGACCTACATTACTCAGGAGGAAAAGGCACTCCCAGGACATAAGCCTATGAAAGACAGGCTTACTTTGTTGATGTGTGCCAATGCTACTGGTGATTGCAAAGTGAAGCCTTTATTAGTGTATCACTCTGAAACTCCCAGAGCGTTCAGGCAAAAGAATGTCCTCAAGGATAATTTGTGTGTGCTGTGGAGGGCAAACAGTAAGGCATGGGTCACTAGGGAATTTTTCTATAACTGGTTACACCATGCATTTGCCCCCAATGTGAAAAATTACCTAACTGAAAAGAAATTAGAACTTAAGTGCCTCCTGGTGTTAGACAATGCCCCTGGTCATCCTACAGACGTGGCAGAGCGACTTTATGGGGACATGAGCTTCATTAAGGTGAAGTTTTTGCCTCCTAATACCACTCCTCTCCTGCAGCCCATGGACCAGCAGGTCATTTCCAACTTCAAGAAACTGTACACAAAAGCTCTGTTTGAAAGGTGCTTTGTAATGACCTCAGAAACTCAACTGACTCTAAGAGAGTTTTGGAGAGATCACTTTAATATCCTCAATTGTGTAAACCTTATAGGTAAGGCTTGGGAGGAAGTGACTAAGAGGACCTTGAACTCTGCTTGGAAGAAACTGTGGCCAGAATGTGTAGACAAAAGGGATTTTGAAGGGTTTGAGGCTAACCCTGAGAATCCTGTGCCAGTTGAGGAATCCATTGTGGCATTGGGAAAGTCCTTGGGGTTGGAGGTTAGTGGGGAGGATGTGGAAGAGTTGGTGGAGGAGGACAATGAAGAACTAACCACTGATGAGCTGATAGATCAACTTCAAGAGCAAGAGGCCAGACCTGAGGAAACTGGTTCAGAGGAGGGGAGAGAGAAATTGAAGAAGTTGCCTACTACAAAGATAAAGGAAATCTGTGCTAAGTGGCTTGAAGTGCAAACCTTCATGGATGAAAATCACCCTCACACAGCTATTGCAAGCCGTGCTGGTGATTATTACACTGACAATGTTGTGAAACACTTTAGGCAAGTCATAAAGGAACGAGAGGTACAGGCCACTATGGACAGATATCTTGTGCGAAAGAAGTCCAGTGACTCTGAAGCTGGCCCCAGTGGCATTAAAAGAAGAAGGGAAGTAACCCCAGAAAAGGACTTACTACCTCAAGTCCTAATGGAAGGGGATTCCCCTTCTAAACACTAACACACTCTCTCCCCTCCTCCCATCCCATCAATCATCACCAGATCTTCAATAAAAGTAAGTGTCATTTAATTGTGCATGCCTTTTTCAGTTTGTGTGTATTAAAATTAACAGTTCATGTGGTAAAAAAAAATTTTTTTCATACTTTTGGGCGTCTTGCACGGATTAATTTTATTTCCATTATTTCTTATGGGGAAAATTCATTCGCATAACGATTATTTCGCATAACGATTATATATATATATATTCTTTCTTTCAACACACCGGCCGTATCCCACCGAGGCAGGGTGGCCCAAAAGGAAAAACGAAAGTTTCTCCTTTTACATTTAGTAATATATACAGGAGAAGGGGTTACTAGCCCCTTGCTCCCGGCATTTTAGTCGCCTCTTACAACACGCATGACTTACGGAGGAAGAATTCTATTCCACTTCCCCATGGAGGTAAGAGGAAATAAACAAGAACAAGAACTAGAAAGAAAATAGAAGAAAACCCAAAGGGGTGTGTATATATATGCTTGTACATGTATGTGTAGTGTGACCTAAATGCAAGTAGAAGTAGCAAGACATATGAAATCTTGCATATCCTACCATATATATATACTTGGCAGGACGGTAGTACCTACCAACCTATACCTAGGATATATATATATATATATATATATAAAGTTACTAAATGCTGTAAAGAGTTTTTAGGAGGATAGTGAGGCTCGGGTTAGGGTGTGTAGAAGAGAGGGAGACTACTTCCCGGTAAAAGTAGGTCTTAGATAGGGATGTGTAATGTCACCATGGTTGTTTAATATATTTATAGATGGGGTTGTAAAAGAAGTAAATGCTAGGGTGTTCCGGAGAGGGGTGGGATTAAATTATGGGGAATCAAATTCAAAATGGGAATTAACACAGTTACTTTTTGCTGATGATACTGTGCTTATGGGAGATTCTAAAGAAAAATTGCAAAGGTTAGTGGATGAGTTTGGGAATGTGTGTAAAGGTAGAAAGTTGAAAGTGAACATAGAAAAGAGTAAGGTGATGAGGGTATCAAATGATTTAGATAAAGAAAAATTGGATATCAAATTGGGGAGGAGGAGTATGGAAGAAGTGAATGTTTTCAGATACTTGGGAGTTGACGTGTCGGCGGATGGATTTATGAAGGATGAGGTTAATCATAGAATTGATGAGGGAAAAAAGGTGAGTGGTGCATTGAGGTATATGTGGAGTCAAAAAACGTTATCTATGGAGGCAAAGAAGGGAATGTATGAAAGTATAGTAGCACCAACACTCTTTCATGGGTGTAAAGCTTGGGTGGTAAATGCAGCAGCGAGGAGACGGTTGGAGGCAGTGGAGATGTCCTGTCTAAGGGCAATGTGTGGTGTAAATATTATGCAGAAAATAAACCATACCCCCGCGGGTATTCGGAGTGTGGAAATTAGGAAAAGGTGTGGAGTTAATAAAAGTATTAGTCAGGGCAGAAGAGGGGTTGTTGAGGTGGTTTGGTCATTTAGAGAGAATGGATCAAAGTAGAATGACATGGAAAGCATATAAATCTATAGGGGAAGGAAGGCAAGGTAGGGGTCGTCCTCAAAAGGGTTGGAGAGAGGGGGTAAAAAAGGTTTTGTGGGCAAGGGGCTTGGACTTCCAGCAAGCATGTGTGAGCATGTTAGATAGGAGTGAATGGAGACGAATGGTACTTGGGACCTGATGATCTGTTGGAGTGTGAGCAGGGTAATATTTAGTGAAGGGATTGAGGGAAACCGGTTATTTTCACATAGTCGGACTTGAGTCCTGGAAATGGGAAGTACAATGCCTGCACTTTAAAAGGAGGGGTTTGGGATATTGGCAGTTTGAGGGGATATGTTGTGTATCTTTATATGTATATGCTTCTAAACTGTTGTATTCTGAGCACCTCTTCAAAAACAGTGATTATGTGTGAGTGTGGTGAAAGTGTTGAATGATGAAAGTATTTTCTTTTTGGGGATTTTCTTTCTTTTTTGGGTCACCCTGCCTCGGTGGGAGACGGCCGACTTGTTGAAAAAAAAAAAATATATATGTATATTTATATATATATATTATTATTTTTTTTTTTTATTATCACTGGCCGATTCCCACCAAGGCAGGGTGGCCCGAAAAAGAAAAACTTTCACCATCATTCACTCCATCACTGTCTTGCCAGAAGGGTGCTTTACACTACAGTTTTTAAACTGTAACATTAACATTAACCCTTTCAGGGTCCGTCCCGTAGATCTACGGCTTTACGTTCAGGGTCCAAACCGTAGATCTACGCCATGAGCTCAGCTCACTCTGATAAACTGTGAGTTGTACATTTGGGCCTAGATATGAGAGAATACATCTATGTGGTATGTGTGCACCACATAAAACAGATCCTGCAGCACACTGTGTATAATTAGAGAAAAAAAATGAAATCATGATTTTTCGATTAAAACAGCAACTTTGCAGTGTTTTTTCGTATGTTTTTTATAGATGTATTTGCGATTTCTTGGTCTCATTTGATAGAATGGAAGACATATTACAGAAATACAGATGATTTTGATTGGTTTTAGCATTGGAAATGGCTTGAAACTGAGCTCAAAGTAGCGGAAATGTTAAATTTTTGCCGATATTCAAGAGTAAACAAACGACCTCACACATCTAATACACGTCAGCTGGTGGGTCTGATATACATTCACAAATATGGTGATGATATTTATACAATTATTACAGTATTGCATAACAGTAAATCTTCTATTTTTTGGTGTGAATAAAAATTCATTATGTGAATAAAAAATCAAAATGGAATTTATTTGTAAAGCCTCAAAACATAACTAATGAACAGAGGAAATGTTAGTTTAGTGCCAGGAATGCCTACATTGTTCATTCTGGACCCTATTTTGAAATTGGAATATTTTGAACTTTGTGTTAAATTGGCCAAATTAACAATTTCCGATCACTTTATTTTGTAGTTGAAACAGTTGACTTGGAGATTTCTTGTGCTCAGTCGATAGAATAG